>NC_142663.1:13702034-14004171 GCF_026168435.1 Sesamum indicum | reverse complement strand
TACGTAAAACAAAAGACTTTGTACAATGTAACAATCTAAGTGATCATACGTAAAACAAAAGACTTTGTACAATGTATTTACTTTTACAATGTCAAATTTAAGGGATGCGAATGATTTTGGCTCTTGGGATTATTTTTTCTGATATTTTAAGGTTGTAGGTTGCTAGCTGGGGAGCTTATCTATTATCGCGAAATATCCTTCCGATATCATTTGCACCGAGGGATACACATGAAGCTCAAGTGCAATTTGCGTTGGAGCGAGGAGTTCCGGCGTTGATTGGTGTTATTGCCTCGAAGAGGCTTCCGTATCCATCCAGGGCGTTTGACATGGCTCATTGTTCCCGTTGCCTCATTCCATGGGGTCAATATGGTAATCCACGAGATTTTGGTGTTAATTTATTGAAGTTTTCGCTATGATTTTATGAGTTAAGACTTCGGGCCTGATTTTCTTTTAGATGGAGCGTACTTGATTGAAGTCGACCGGATTTTGAGGCCGGGCGGATATTGGATCCTCTCAGGTCCACCGATCCGGTGGAGGAAGTATTGGAGAGGGTGGGAGAGGTCGCGCGAGGATTTGAATGCGGAGCAAATGCAAATTGAGAATGTAACCAAGAGTTTGTGTTGGAAAAAGTTGGTCGAGAAGGACGATATTGCTATATGGCAGAAGCCGGCCAATCATTTGCAGTGCAAAAAATTCCGAAAGGTTTTCAAGCGCCCGCTGTTCTGTAGCAGCCAGGATCCAGATAAAGCTTGGTTTGTCATGCTTATCGGTCTAAATTATCGACGAGCGCAATAAATATCGATCATGTTTTTCACTAATTTGGATCATCTTTTTGGTAGGTACACAAGCTTAGAGACTTGTTTGACCCCCTTGCCTGAAGTCTCCAACAACGAAGAGGTCGCCGGTGGGAAACTAGAGAAATGGCCGAAACGGTTAAACGCCATACCACCGAGGATTAGCAAGGGAACAATAAATGGGGTAACCCCTGACACTTTTCAGCAAGACTTGCAACTATGGAACAGGAGAGTCTCGTATTATAAAACCGTTAACAACCAACTTGGCCAAGCGGGAAGGTACCGCAACATCCTTGACATGAATGCGTTCTTGGGCGGATTTGCTGCTAATTTGGTCGGAGATCCGCTCTGGGTGATGAATGTAGTCCCGGTCGAGGCTAAGATCAACACACTCGGCGTTATCTACGAACGTGGATTGATTGGAACTTATCAGAGCTGGTATGTTATATATCACTTAGCACCATATCAATACCCCTTCCACACAACGGTATCCTATTAATTAATTTTGTGCAGGTGCGAAGCAATGTCAACGTATCCTAGAACTTACGATCTCATTCATGCCGACTCCATTTTTACACTCTACAAAGACAGGTAAAACATCGGTTTTTTCAATGTTTGCTGCATTCAAACATGAGCCAACGATGAACGGTTTTCTTGGATTTTGGTGTTGTATAGGTGTGAAATGGACGATATTATGTTAGAAATGGACAGGATTTTACGGCCCGAAGGGAGTTTGATTATACGGGACGATGTAGATATACTGGTGAAGGTGAAGAGAATTGCAGATGGACTGAACTGGGATAGCCAGATTGTTGATCATGAGGATGGGCCGTTGGAGAGGGAAAAGCTTCTGTTTGCAGTAAAGTTGTATTGGACGGCTCCAGCTACTGCTGATCAACAAGCTTAAGATTCTACGATTATTGCATCCTTTGTCTGTATTTTCTTTCAATATAGTTGTCTGGTTTTCTTGTCACATTGCATTAATTAATTCATTATAGTTTGCTCATTCTTGATACCTCAAAGCACAGATGGGGTGACACACACATCCCAAGTGACTAGTCTTTCTGCAGTGTGTATCATTCAATGGTCTGCATGACTCGGGTGTGTTGCGTAAGAGCCGTTCAAGAATTTTACCTCTAGGATAGGAGCCAAAGCACAAAGGCTGTGACATACACATCCCAATTAGGTCCCTCATGCAAAACGTTAACACATACCTAAACACCCTCTATTTGGCAACTATAAATAGACGGTACGTATTTGGAATCGTCAATCACACAACAAATACAATAGAAGAAAGACGACACTCAACAATGGCAATAACGAAGTCCGTTCTCCCTCTAGTGATGTTGGTTGCGCTGGTGTCTCAGAGCCAACTTATCACTGCCCAGTTTCAGGCTCAAACTTGCTCTTCCTCACTATCAAGCCTCAATGTGTGTGCGCCATTTGCCGTGCCTGGGTCTTCCAGCAGCACCACACCTAGCCCTGAGTGTTGTGGTGCCCTCCAGGCGATCGACCATGACTGTATGTGTAGCACATTGCGGATCGCCTCCCAAATCCCTACCCAGTGCAACCTTCCTCCCCTCAATTGCGGTGGTTAGTCCCCATAAATCCTTTGATGCATATAATTTGCTATACGTTCCTTGTATCTATACATGATTTGTGATTAATTCCATTCGATCAAATATAGTTCGAGAAAGAATTTTCTCAAAATTCACTTGTAAACAATTTTGCAAGTACTATCGTAAATAGGGGGAAATGATAAACAAATAAGTATGTAAATTTAAGAAATTTCACCAAAACAGGAAAATGAATCACGCACTCCCGTGAGGCATCAAGTGGTCTATTATTAAATTTTGTGATCAGACAGCATTTGTTGCTCGTGATTTCCTATTATGTTGTGTTTCTTAATTTCGGTTCTGTATTGCAGGAAACTGAGGTGGGATTGCTGGTAATTGCCAATAATGCTGAAATTCAAGAGTGGTTTTGAGTGTTTGTCTTCCTTTTATCTTTAGGTGTAATCCTGCTGTCTCCTCCTGTCTGCAATATTTTAGGATTTCCAGTGAATGTGTGAGAGGTCAGACAAGACCAAAAATGTTATGAAATAATAAACAGAGATGTCTTTTTTTCTTAATTAACTGTCTAAATTATATTATTAATTGCTTATTTCTGAAAATTTAGTCACAAGTCGCTTAAGTGACTACAATATTGTGAGAAGATTATATTTCTTTATTAAGCTAATATCATTAAACTTACATAATAATATATTGATAGTAAAAAAAATTACTATTGCCTACTATTTTATTAGGTATGGATTAAACTCATGGTAAATAATTATTATTGACCACAATGAAATAAAAATCGATACAAAAATTTAACGTATTTACCATGAAAATTATTTTTGCTATGATTATGAGCCATGCCGAATTTTTTGATATGATTTTTAGTCATGACAAATGTATTAACCACAGCCCCAAAAATTACGACCAACAATTGTTGGTGGGCATGATCGTTGACTTTTTACTACGATTATTAATTTTTAACCATAGCAATTATCTATGAGTAATGTTATATTTCTTGTAGTGAGTATAAAGAAATAGAATAAAATTTACAACGACATCTCTTGAAATTTGATCTAATTACACAAATATATGATTGCATTTATAAACTTATAAATACAGCCCAACCCTTGAAAGGGGCTTCGATGTAATTTACAATCACCATTTCAAGAAACGTATTAATAATTTTGTAAATGATAAGGTAATTTATGTAATTCGATCTAATTAAACTCAATATAATTTGTAGTTCGATGAGCTTTCTAGTTAAGGTTGTGTTCGATTTAATTAGTTAAAGAAATAATAAAATATCATTGAAATTATTAAACTGTTCGAACTCGATTCATGTTGGATCGAATTGAAATTCATCTGAACTCGATAATCTGTGGTGGGACCAGTGAAACATATTTATGTCATAAATAATTATTAATATATTAAAATTAATTTTAAATAATAAATAATATTAATATAGTTCAAAATCTATCTTTTTTGCATTTCACTCTTTTTTCTTTAATATTAATATTTCAATATGATATATCATATGATAAAAGTAAAATCTAAAAACAAATTAATAAAGATTAAATACAAGCAATATTGCACAAAATAAATATTCGAAGTTTAAATAATAAAGGATATATTACATTTTGTTATTCAAACTTACTCGTTTTTACACTTTGGTATCTAAAGTACTTTGCCTTTTATAACTATTTTTCTACAAAATTTGTCAAAAAAAATCACATGTAGTGTACATGTGATATTTTAGTGCAAAATCAGCCAAAAAAAAAAAATATCATATATGTTAAAGTGTAAATTTCACAAAGTTTAGATGGCAATTGATACAAAAAGAAGTTCAGATGCCAAAGTATAAAAATAGATATAGTTCGGATGACAAAATATAATTTACTGAATAATAAAAGTCAATCTACAAATCCCCTTTAGAAAAATATTAAAAAAAAAAAGTCAAGTCATAATAAGACAAATCGTTCAAACCGCTTGTGCCTAACATCTGTTCGAGCAGTTTATTAATCGAACAGTTGGACCGAGCAGTTTATTAATCGAACAGTTGGACCGAGCAGTTCTTAAAAAAATAAATAATTTGTTGACACCTACGAGTTTTTTCTTTTATCCAGCTTATTTTTTTTGGATTCGGACCGTGCTACGGATGAAGTTGGGTTGAATTTTAAATATTGGGTAGGGTTTGATGCTTTTAGCTTCTAACTTTCTTTTAAAACTTAAGTTTAGATACTGAAAAGCAAAAAATTATCTTTGCAATAACTCTTTCTCAACGAAAATTAAGTTATAAACTAAAAACCACTTTTTTTGCAAACACCGGCTTGGTGTTGGAAAATTAGGAGGGACCAAATTAAAGTTAATTAAAATGTTAGAACTAATTTGAAGTTATATTGAAAAATTGGACATGAAGAAGTATTTTGCCCTCAAAATCACGCCCGTAAAGGAGTCAGAGAGCGGGTCCGAATCGTACCCGCGGAATTTCAAACCCACCCACCCAAAAATTTAACACGGGTGGGTTTTATGAGACCGGACGCACTTGAATAATCCGAATCGGAAAACACAGCTACCCTATCCCTTTTTTGCCAAAAAAGTAAAAGAAAAAGAAAAAAGAAAATTCTACTGATTTGCTCTTCACGCCTTTCTCCGGCTCCCGCCACCGCAGCACGATGCATCCAACCTGACGCTACCCTGATCGCCGTCTTCTCTACTCATCTATCTTACACATCCAAAACTATACCACTGCGCAATTTGTTTTATCGGCAGGCTCCGGCGTCCCTTGCAGGAGGTTCGGTATCGACGATGACCACTATTATTGAGGCTTATCTAACACCGAGTAAGTTGTGAATTCCGCCTTTGCTTCTTCACTGCAATAGTCTAGCTGCTTTATGCATTAGGTACACTTCCGAGCTATAATTCAATTGCCAGGCTCCCACCAGTAAGTTCGGTGGTTCCAAATCGTCAACCTTTACGCGGATGGCGTCAATCATCCAGCAATAGTATTTGCCCTATGTGTTTTTTTCCCCCAATTAAACTCTAGATGGCTATTGATGTTTAGTGGGGATGAATTTGTCGGCTTCACAGAGAATAATTTGAGAGAAGAAGATGTTATCTTGTTGGGCCTTTGTTCTTTGATAGAAGATTTTTCCCATTAGAACTCAATTTTTTGAGAGAAGAATATGATTGTGTTTGGGGTTAATTGGTTCTTTCTCTTGCTACGAGTGCCACCTAACATGTTCGTAAAAAAATTATAGGAAACGATATTTAAGGAAGTCACGCTTGTGTTTGACATATGACTCCAAGAATTTGATTCTTCGTTCTCACATTTGTAACCATATCTGGATTTTTATTCAAATAATTATCGCTATCTTGTTTTTGCAGTCGTGTGAAAGGTCATGGATGTAGACGAGGGTGACGTTCTCGTAACTCATGACGAGCATATGGACGTCAGAATGTCAAATAATTTGGACTTGAATGTGGAGCATGAGTGTCGTAGCCCGAAATCATCCAATCCTAAAGGGGTTCATTCCAGTTGTTCGTCAAAACATGAAGTGCTCAAAATTGGTACAGAGTTTGAATCAGATGAGCAAGCATACAGATTTTACAATAAGTATGCTGAGTTGGTAGGGTTCAGTGTAAGAAAGGATTGGGTCAACAGGAGTAAGGTCCATGGTCGGGTGATGTCCAGAAAGTTTACCTGTTCTAGACAAGGTCATCGGAAGAAAGACAAGAGAGATGTTAATGTGAAGAAGCATCGCAAGGAAACGAGAACAGGTTGTTTAGCACACATGGTAGTAACTCGTCAACCTCATGGAAAATATCTTGTCACACAGTTTGAAGCAGAGCACAATCATGAGGATGTAAACCTGACTAAAGCTCAGAAGTTACTGGAATCACCATTATTTGGTAAAGGGAACTCTACTGAGTTTTCTGAAACTGACTCCATGAAGAACAAAGAGATTCATTCAAATCTATCTTTTCAGTTGTTAGGTATACGATTTTGCCCTCCGGATAATTTTGATGACCTTCAAGTAAGTGATGAAGTTTTCTTGAGCTCTGGAAGGACAAGAGATATGAAGGAAGGAGATGCAGCACGTCTTATGTATTATTTCCAGAGGCAACATTTTGAAAATCCTTCATTCTTTTACTCAGTACAACTTGATATTGATGATAAGGTAAGCAACATATTTTGGGCAGATGACAATATGATTGTGGAATATGGCCATTTTGGTGATGTTGTTTGTCTAGATACATCATGCGCAAGGAATGCAAATTCTCGACCTTTTGTGCAGTTTGTCGGACTTAATAACCACAGACAGGCGGTGACTTTTGGTGCTGCTTTTTTATATGATGACAGTGTTAATTCCTTCAAATGGCTAGTGCGAACTTTTGTTGAAGCAATGTCTGGTAAGAAACCTAAATTCATTCTGTCAGATCAGGATGCAACAGTTGTTCAAGCTATTCATGCAGTATTACCGGAAACAAGTCACTGTATATGTGCCTGGCAGATGTATCTGATTGCTCTTAAACATCTTCGCCATGTGGTAAATGAATATGAATCTTTCACCGGTGATTTTAGGAATTGCATCTTTGGTCATGAGCAGGAAGAAGATTTTATTCAGGCATGGGATTCTATGTTGGAGAAACATGGCCTGCGTCATAATGCATGGTTGAGATGGATGTTTAGGGAAAAAGAAAAATGGGCTGTAGCATATGGTAGAAATACCTTCTTCATCGAAAGAAATGGCACGCATCTAGTTGAGCTGATGTCTGATAGACTCAGAAGCTACTTAGGCCCTGACATTGATATGCTTCAGTTTTTCAAGCATTTTGAGAGTGTGGTCAATGAACAAAGGTACAGAGAACTAGAGTCTACACTTGACATGGGAAGACAAGCTCCAGTTTTGATGGCTAATGCAGTTTTATTAAAGTATCCCAGTGAGACTTATACACCAATGGCATTTAAAGTATTTCAGAGAGAATATGAGAAGTGTTTAAATGTTGTCGTGAACAAGTGTGGTGAGCGAGATTCAAGATTTGATTTCAAAGTTAAAACATATGGAAAATCTAGAGAATTTTTGGTCATATATAATTCTCTGGATGGAACTGTCTCTTGCAACTGTATGAAGTTTGAGCATGTGGGTTTCTTGTGCAGCCATGCCTTAAAAGTGCTTGATCATCAGAATATAAAGGTTGTTCCATCTTATTACATCTTGAGGAGATGGACAAAAGATGCAAGGATTTTACCTGTTGGAGAAAGTGACAGTTATCCAGAGGATGACAACAGAAAGATAGTTGCCACTCGTTACAAAGATCTGTGTCGTAATATAATTAAGATATCTGCTAGAGCTGCTGAATCTGATACGGCCTTTGAATTTGCTGCAAGACAACTCAATGAGGTCATGCAAGGGGTTGAAAGAATCTTGCATTTTAACACCTTCGAGGAAGCTAAAGGCACTTGTGCTTCTGATAACGAACTAGCTGATGCTGATCTTGATAGAAATGATTTTGAGGGTCAGGGTGTTGATGTGTTGAAAGGAACTACTGAAACAGAGAATATGGTACCTAATAAAGATCAACTGAATCATTGTGATGATCCAATCCCTGGTGTAAGTGGTGGTCTGGCTGTTCGTCCATCTCCACCTGAGACAGTTCTATCTGTTGCATGTGGCCCTTCTACGTACATTTCATCCCCTAGTCCGACGCCTTCATTGAGTCCACTTACACAGGTTAGATTGGTGAAATTTTAAGATTTCCCATGTAACTGTTTTCTGTATACTATCTATTTTACGAGAGTGTTGACCATATATTGTATTTCTATGGAAGGGCTTATACACCGTTGAAGCAAATCACATGGTTCAAAGCATGTATCAAACTTCTAATTTAGCCATTAACCAACAATCTAATCCTAACATGTATGAGTCACCGAACTTCTACTCTAACCAACATCATTCTCCTAGCCATGCTCAATTCCTACAGGTAAGTTCTTTCCAGCGACCATCACAATGTTTTGCATTCACTACATAAATGCTTTATGTTGTCTAAGCACTGCTCTTGTACTTCACAGGACTCTTTGATTCGTAACCAGTTCCAGGATCCGATGTCAAATGGTACCCAGATGAAGCAGGTAATGTATAATTTGGTAGGGATTAATAAATTAGGCATTACATTTGTTTCTAAAGGGAACATTTTTCTGACTAAATAAAGTTGCTCTCTCATTATGCACGTGCAGGTGATGGATGACAGCCAACACACACATTCTTCATCATTCATGCATTATAATCACAGATACAGAGCTGCAGGTGTTTAGAACATAAATTGAGAGATCTCTCCTAAGCAGGGTCCAACGTTCAATGTATTTAAATGCTGTGGCAGGAGTTTCAGCCATGTTGGATATACAATACAAAAATGAAAAAAGTGACATTCAAGATTTACCCAGTTTTACCTAGTGAGGCATATGAAACTGGTGTATTGCAGACGACAGTCATAGAATGGAATTCAGTATTGACAAGGTTGGTTTTGCAGTCTTCTTGAGAGTGGGAAATGGTTGTTAATTCTCTGGTTGCTATGTGTTACCTTCTGATTTTTTCTTTGTTTTTCCCCGGCTTATTCTTATTCTTCCATCCATATTTTAAGACTTATTCTATATGGGCGGGATTGGGTGGAAGTATAGCCTTTTGCATTATGAGATGTGTCTTCCACTAACCAAAGTGAGGGAGGTCATCTGTCTTTTGTCCTTATGCAATCCGCCACCAAATTGCTTTAATATTTTAGTAAGACTGATTGCTCCGTTTGGGATGTTGCAGAATTAGGAACACTACGTGAGAATTATATTTGACAGAAGGGAATTGTCTGGAGGCATTTTCTTGCGCTCCATCCTCTAGCAAATGTTCAATGGTAACACTAGGTAAGCTAGATTGAGTTATTTTAACAATGCGCTTGAGCAATATGGTTCTCGGGCTACTGCTGGTTCCTTCTGCTATGCATCACATGATTGTAAGCGTATACAACGATGGTGCTAGGGGTGGATTACTTTTATGCATTGTTTGCGATAGCTGCAAGTCAATATGGCACCTCAGAGAATCATCTAAGGGGCACCCATGTCCATTTGTGATTCCTGTCACATTGAAGGCTCAGCAAGAGTGGGCAGTTGTTTATCTCCCATGGGAACACAAAATTTGAAAGATGTAGTACGCCAAAGTTCTCTCAAAAGCGCTGAGGTGATCTGGAACAGTAGACTTAGCAGTTCTATGGTTTGAAACTATAGAAGTGAATATGAAGCACCAAAATGTTTCAAAACTTTTCTCCTTGTAAATACATGCAAGTATTTGGATTATCTCCGATTTATGTCAGCTCTTTCAATTTTTTCTTTTTTTCCCCATTTAATGACTCTTTTAATCTCGCTTCTTATTTGATAGTGAAAAATGTTCTGCCTTTGGACCAGTTTATATGTATGCTTGTTAAGTCTATTATCTGCTTGGATTTAGTCTCACACCCGACCCAAACTAGATACAATTTTGGGTATTATGAGTTATGCACAATAGTTTGGATCCGGGAATAAAGTCAAGCCGGAATGCAGTATTGGTCCTATTTCAACCTTATCCTCTCATGTTAAACTCATTAAATGTTGCAGAGAGAGAGAGAGATCTTTTATTGTGTCGAAGGACTGATCTTGTACAAGATGGAGATAAGAATCAAGGGAGGAAGATTTGCTTTTTTTCCCTATTGCGGGGATGGAGCTTGCTAGTTGATGACTGTTTGGTTTCCATCACTGTCTGCTCTGTTATGCATCTCTCATTTACATAAGTGGGGACCAAAACACAGGTAGTAAGTAAATTTGCATCTAATTTTTCGATTGACGTTAAATGCCCGGGTGAATATCGGCTTGTTCATGCTGCATTCGTTGCCTTGCATAGATTGAACAGATTCTATTTTCTTTTTTTTTAAAGGATATGTGTCAATATCAGTGCATCAGGTGCAGTATTGAACTTATTGTCTGAAATCGTACTTCTTGATGCTAATAATGAACAATTAGTTCCTCCTCTTAATAATGACCGGTAGATGTTTATGATTATCATTTAATACTTGAAGTAAAAGTTTATTCTTGACAGTCTACTCAATTATCAAGTTTGATGCAAATTTATTGTTGCGTTTGTTTGGTGAGTGGAGAAATTGTTTCTACTTTTATGTTTTTGTCAATTATTTCACTGGACTATTATCGAATTTTTCAAATGAAAACAAACACGGGGTATTATGATGTTTCATGGATTTGCTACATCAATTTAGTTAGGTCTTAACAAAACATATTATGCGACTAACAAATCCTTCTATCCTACACGTCCCTACAGAAGTGGCATAATAAATACCAAGTTTACAAGTTGGAATTCTAATTCAAATTCAATTTGATTAAATATAAGTTAATTTATATAATAAATATAATATATTATATTATACTTATTATATTATATTATAATAAATATAAGTTTATTTAATTAAATTTAATTTGATTTACAAGCATAGTATAGAGTCACATGCACAAAAACTGTACAAACTGCCAAATAATGGTACTTTGAAGGGACCAAGATATCAGCAGTCGCAACTGGGAAAAACGAGTTTGGCTTCGTGTTGAAGGGGAGTGGAATCTGTATGTTGTCAGTGCTTCGGAAATAGACCCAGAATAGTTTAATGAAATTTTTAGAATTACATGTTATATATCAATATTACATTATGATATTCCCTCTTTCTTTCTTTCTTTTTTTTTTAAAAAAAATAAAAAATAAAAACAATCAATTAGAGCATAATATATTAAATTATTTTAAACGTTATCAAATATATCAATAATTTCATTGAAATATAAATCACTATATAAGCATATAGACAATCTACTTATTCTATCAAATATATTAACAATTTCATAAAAAATAACAAAATAAGAAATCATAAATAATTATATGTAGACGACAAAATTAATTCAAAATCTCTGCCCAGCAATCACCATAAAGAGTTTTAAAGTCTCAAGTATAAATTCAGAAAATTAATTTTATAATATTAATTACAATATTATTATTATAATCAATTTAAAAAGGTATAAAAAAATATATTTTTTTTATTTTTGTTGGGTTGAGAAAATGAAAAAGATATTGGAATGGAAATTGGAGCAAAGAGAGAGTGTTACCTGTCAATTGTCGCCTACTTTAAAACTCCGGGGTCCCATCTCCCAACCACCAGAACATCACGACAGCGCGTCACTCTCACTCTCCCCTTCCTCCCTCCTCTTCCTTTAAACCTCCCCCTCCCCCATTAACTACTACTGCTACTACACTCTGCCTCTCAGCTCCCCCGTCAAATGCCATCAAAATGCTAAAACCTCCTCTACACTCCCTGTTAATGATAAATGGGTAAGGCCACCAGGTGGTTCCGTTCACTTTTAAGCTCCAAGAAGTCGCCGGATTCCTCGCCGGCCAAGGATAAGGGCAAGAAGAGCAAGTGGGCTTTCTCCAATTCTGCTGATAAGGTTAAGAATCATGTCGAAGAGCCTTTGGCCAGCCCCTACCTTGAGGGACTGGACGCTAACAAGCATGCGATAGCAGTGGCGGCCGCCACTGCCGCGGTGGCCGAGGCGGCTCTGGCCGCCGCCCACGCCGCGGCTGAGGTGGTTAGGTTGACCAGTGGTGGTGGCAGTGGGAGGACTGCTCCGTACGTCAGCGGTGATCGGAGACTAGTATTGGCTGCCGTCAAGATTCAGTCGGCATTCCGTGCTTATTTGGTTAGTGAACTTTTAGTTTTATTTCGGAAAATTGCTTCTTGTAGTTTATCTTTTTTCCTTAATTCACCATATGATCTGAGCTGGTTTTCTTCTTCTTCTTTTTTTTTTTTTTTTGTTCATGCAGTCTCTTGGCTTGATTACATCAACAATTCAGTATGAAAAATCAACCACAAAAACTGATTCTTTTTTCACATTCATTCTTGTCAAATTATATATATATATAGAGAGAGAGAGAGAGAGAGTTTCTTTTTGCTTCACATTATTGTTTAATTTTCATTAGAATGTGAATATGATGTTTTGAATCTTTACTATCAAACTGTGAGAAAGCAAGAAGCATTAATGAAGTTTTTGGACCATGACAGAAAGTTTGGCAACCTAAGAGATTAGGATGTATTATCCTTTAGGATTAGATCCCAACTTTTCTTTCTTGGATTTTATTGTCAAGTCTTTGTCTTCTACATCTATTTACTTCAGTGTGTGGGGATAGTAATTCATATATCACCAGTTGTGATCACATATGCGGACAACACATGTCCTTATTACAAGATGGCAGTGAAACTTTGATCTGCATAAATAAATAATTGATTTTTGGGAAAGTAATGGTTGATGTTCAAAGGTCATGTGAAGGGACTGGGTAGACTTGAAGTGGGACTCAACTCCACCAAGCTAGTGGCTGTGACACCTCACAATCACTGAGACAATTCATTCCCTTGTCCTTAAACAGAGGAGTATAAAGTAATTTATGTTTTATGGGTTGTAAAGGAAATTCCGATATGGATTGTAAAGGAAATTCCGATATGAACTTTTCATATGCTTTCTTAGTGGTAAAGTTTGTGGAAGTCTTTTTATTCCATAGGCAGAGTAGGGTCTTCTTGAATTAGGTTAGTGGGAAGATTGAGTTCCTTGTAGGGGAAAGTTCACTGACTCTTACATACCTTGAAGATCCCAAATTTCTTGGAAGGGTATTTTGGGTAATCCCACTGGCGTAAACAAGTTTGAGCTTGACTTGTGGTTTATTTACCGTTTTGATATTGCGAAAGAACTAAGCCCTTTTGGTACAAACTCTTTTTTCTCCTTGCTTCTCCGGGTCATATGCTAGCAACCAACGGCCTACATTATTCTAGTGACAAAATTCTCAACCCTAGTAAAGAAAACTTGCTTCTGCTATTTGGAAGACATTCAAATTTTTACTTAGTGGTGGGGTACTTGGTTTGTAATTAGCAGCCTAATGGCCCATCACTTTCGGTGACCACTAGTTCTGAATAGTTAGTGCTGCTTAATGAGTAGTCCTTAAGAATCCATTTTATATTTTTTGAGATCATTAAATTGAAAATCTGATGTTGCCTGTTGTGAGATTTTGATGAGGATACTGGCTGCAAAGTCAGACTTATTAATCTAAAACTCATGCTGTGTTTTATATAGGCTAGGAGGGCATTGAAGGCCCTTAAGGGACTGGTTAAGCTTCAAGCCCTGGTGAGAGGCCACATTGTCAGAAAGCAAAGCGCCAATATGCTCCGTCGCATGCAAGCAATGGCTCGAATCCAGGCTCGAGCCTCTGCACATCGATCTTACACGTCCGACTCCTCAAATTCCAAAATCAACTTCTCTAACTCTAGTCATCCAGTGCGTGTACTTTTCTTTCCCTTAATTAATGCATAGGTCGAATAAGTCAACATTGTGCTTTTGTTTATATTCTAGACTTGTGTATGCTTGCCTGCAGGGTGTCACAAATTTCAGAAAGTATGAAGAGAGGTCAAATAGTGCCAAACATGTGGGATCTCTTCTTAAGGTACCTTACTTGAGTTTCCGTCATGGACAATATTAGTCGATACAACATTTATTCGATTTTCATGTTATGCACCCTTCAAACCCAATTCTCTTCTGACTCAGTCCCACGAGACTGAAATATCTTTATTGATAATGTCTTGTGTGTTCGTGAAAATGCAGCAAAATCATCCAAGATCAAGTATTGTCAACAAGGAAAGTACACAGATTGCTACCAGATGGTTAAACCATTGGATGGAACAATGCGCGTGGAGCAACCTTGATACCTCCCTTGAAAGAGGACATGGTGATGATGAGAGAACCGACAAGATACTTGAAATCGACACATGGAAGCCTAACCAGAACACCAGCCGAAATGACAGAATGGTTCCCAGTTCCCAATATTTCTCAGCATGGAATGGCATGGGACAGGAATATTCGAAAATCAGCCCAGTGTCGAGACTTTCCTCAAAACTTCAAAAACCAAATCCTAGTATATCTTCTGAGGAAGTTTTGTCTGTGATATCACCAAAGTTTCCTCCAGAGGGAGATCATGTTGCAGCAGGGACTGCCGAAAACAGCCCAAGAGTCCATTCTGCTTCCTCTAGACCGACCAGCAACGTAAGAGGGCCGTTTACTCCTGCAAGGAGTGAGTGTTGTAGAAGCTTGTTTGGTGATTATCTTGGTCACCCAAATTACATGGCGAATACAGAATCGTCCCGGGCTAAAGTTAGATCTCACAGTGCCCCTAAGCAGAGAATGCAGTTTGAGGAGCTCGGGTTGAGCGCCAAACTTAGTCGCAGTTTCTGGGAATCGGATGCTATTTCAGAAACGGGGTCTGCAACTAATCCCCGGAGCAACAAGAATGTATGCGCTGGTCATGTAAAGAGGCAAGGGACACCTAAACGAGATGCAGCTGTCAGTTTCAGCTCTGTCCACGGCTATAGGCTCTAGGGACGAATTTGTCATTATCCAAAATATCATAGTCAATCGAGAAGCTTCACATATATGAGTAGATCAAGCCTCGGGAAGAAGACATTGTTGCTGGAGCCATTGTAAGAACTAACGACTTCAATGAGCATGGAGAAATTTGTAGTTAGCTTTCTTGTTAGTGTGTTGTCCCGTTTGTTGTCAATCAATTGTGTGTCTAAAATGCTTGACAATAAATTGAGTAGCTTTCCGTAGTTGTATTTTCTGTCCAGTATCAGAGATAATCTCAACCTTAATAATCAACTTTGTTCATGCAACCTTTTTTATCATATTTGTCTTTGTACGTACCAGCTTAGATTAGACATTAATATGAGGTTTTGGCTGCAGTAATTGATAGTTATTTGTTTGCTTGTGATGCATGCTTTCTTTCCGTTTTTCTTTTTTCCTTTTTGGCTTACAACCCCAAATTTATGAATTATCTACGTACATTATTTATGTCTTTTGTGTAACTACAAAAACTACCATTGGCAATAAAAAAATAGGGGTAGTTTGTGTAATGTAGTTGATGTTTTTAGGTGGTAACTGTGTAATTTTTTGTTGAAATGATGTCGACGTTTTTTGTGGATGTATGTGTAATTTTTTAAAAACATAAGGGTGAAATGCATAAATAGACCTACATCAAGGTGTATAGATTTATTATCCCCAAGAAAATCTAACCGCAATGGAAAATTTATCTTGTCAGAATATATTTAGACATTGTCCAACTTAATCGCTGTAGCTTTACTAACATATTAAGAATTGTCCAACTTGATCACTGAAGCTTCGTTGACATATTGAGCATCATCCAACTTCATTAAGAATAGTGCAACTTAATCACCATAGTTCCATTAACACACTAAACATTTTGAAGTTGTTAGTTCTAACTTGTAGTGGACAGTGTCTGGTATTTTGTAAGCAAAGGAGAAATGAGATTCTTGATTTCTTACAGTATTTGTAATGAAGTCCCAAATAAAGCAGCAGGCGGATGTCACACTCAAATCCCAATAATTAATTATCTCACTTTTGACTAAGTTAAGAAAATAATTAAATCATAATAAGAACAACAACAACAACAATAACAATGATGATGATGATGATGAGACTAATAATAGGAAACAAAAAGAATCATTTCAGTTTGATGGGAAGGCATTCAAATGTTGAATTATGCATATTGACGTGTTGGGGTTGAATCACAAATCAAATCTTCCTCATCTTTATATATATTGGTGCATGTGATTTCCACTTTGTTGAAAATTTTGGCATAAGAAACAACACTCCATCTTTGGATGCTCATCACGTCATCCTCTGCTGCCTGCCTCCCTCCCTCCCTCCTTCACATTTCTTTCCACCCTTCTCTTTAAGGAGTTGAATGACCAGATCCTATACATTCCAAACCTGGTGGGAAGCAAGAGAGGGGGTGTCGTGGTGTAGTTGGTTATCATGTCACTCAAGGTTAAGGTCCTATGTTTCTTGAATCAAAATGTAATTTATAGCATTGCTCAGGTACAGAAAGATCAATTGATAAATTTGACATTCACACCATCAAACAATCAAATACAAAAGAAACAAATGCAGAAGAATATGAAGAGAAGCAAATGCCTAATTTCATGGTGTCAAATATGAAATGAATCTTTGTGCAAACTGAGCGATGCTATAAAAATGCACCGACTCTGACCGAGTAGTTGTAGTAAGTAGCAGTCATCATGTTCATGGACCTAAAAACCAGACAAAAGAAAGCAACCAGCTAACTGAGAACAATTAGCACAACAAGCGCATGGCGTCGCCCGGACTCGAACCGGAGACCTTCAGTGTGTTAGACTGACGTGATAACCAACTACACCACGACACCCTGCCTGTCATTCAACGTTCAATTTCCTTCTTGAACATGAAAAACAAAGCCTTCCAGCGTTTGGGTATATCATAAACTCTTTAAACTACTTTACAAATACTTAAGAGCTCGTAAAAATATTATAAATAATTTAGTAAACTATTAAGAGAAAAAACTTACAAACTCTTATAAGTTGCTACAAAATAAAAAATAAAAATAAAGAGTTCCTAATTTATTTTTAAAATCTTAATGGATTTTTCTAAATTAATTGTAGACTTTTATTACTAACATCTATAAGATCCATCTTCTTATTTATTGAAATAGTTTAGAATTTATTTTTAAAATAATATTTGACGTCTTTTAAAATATTCAAAATAAGCTTAGCCAATTAATTCTATCTTAATTAGTTTTTGTAACGCATTTTACATGTTATTAGGCGTTCTCAAATATTTACCAAACACTTTCCAATATTTTAAATATTTCGAAACATCTTCTAATATGTTATGAACATTAAGCTTATAAACTCACTCAAACGCTCTTTAAATACTATAAGTTCGATGTCTATCGTCTATCCATAAGATAATAGTATAAAGCGACGAGTTTATTGTCTGTATTTAATTTAATATTATAAAATTGCACTTTCTAATACAATTTAAACTCATTTCTTTCAACTAATGAGTTAAAATTTTGGGAAATTTTTACACAAGTCAATCATATAGCAACGATGATAGAGTTGACATGTGATTAGTCATTTTTTTTTAAATTATACAATAATAATATGATTTAATTAGTTCAAATTTGACCAAACTCGAATTTACTGAAAATGTAACTTCTAAACCACCATGCATGGCCGCAGTGTTGTGATTGAGTTCAAAACTCATGGAAATTTGATGAAATTTGCACACGACGGACGTTTTGCACCAAACCAATCCCAAAACCCCTATATTATCAGGCAATTTCTCCTCTACTGTGTCTGCCCAACCGATACGTTTTAAAGTAGAATAGAAATTAAAACTTAACTGTAGAAATCTCGCGAAATGGTAAGAATTAGCTACCCGGCCGCAGCTTTTGCAATCGGAGCGGCGGCGATTTTCTTTTCGCGGTACCTGGTGGTTTCCGCCGCCGACTGCGCCACCGTGACGGAACTGGTCTCCTCCTGCTCCAGCTTCGTTACATACGGCTCGCCCGACCCCATCCCTGGATCCCCCTGCTGCGCCGCGATGACGAGCCTGAACAACCTAGCGGATTCCGGCGACAACCGCCGCGACGTGTGCCGGTGCTTGATGGATCTGATTGCGGCGTACAACCATCACGCCACCGCCATCGCCACCTTGCCTGGCTTCTGCGGAGTTTCTCTTGGATTCACCATTGATCCCAACACTGACTGTGAATAGTAATTAATCGTTTGATAAGAACACCTCTCTCTCCCTCTCTCCAAATTCTGTCACTGATTATCATTAACATATGGGTTTGATTTGGTGCAGCGTCGACCAAGCCGAGATGAAAGGACGGTGAATCTAAAGGCAACAGTTGAGCAAGCTGTAGCGTAACAGTGATGAGGACCGATCTGATTCAGAACAACACACATTCAACCTTTTTTATATAGTGAATTAATTAAACTAAAACTGTAATGTTTTTGTTCCAGTTATAATGGTTGGATTGGCGTCTCATTTGATTGTGTATTGCTGAAATGAATTAAGTAAAAATTTGATAGGAAAAATTGTAATTTTAGTTTTATAAGTATATGTGGCGAGAATTTCAGTCCAGTCAAAATCAATTTTAGTAATTTTATAGTGGAATTAACAAATTGGTAATCTAAGGACATTTTGTCAGAAAAGTGCATGTGACACGCTAATTAAAAAATAATAATCAACTTATGAATTTCTATTAGAATTATCCTTAAACTTCAATTCTTTTACTTGTAGCATCAAATTGTCCTTAAATAATCAATTTCTTAAAATTACAGTATTAAATTGTCAAAATTGATTTCAATAGGATTTTGTAGAAAAGATAAGAACTAGTATATGTTTTGATATGTTTTCTGACGAAAAGACGTAATATATGAAAATGTGTTTGGTTTGAGATTTGTTGTAATAAATTTTGTATGAAAATGTGAAAATCCAAGAAGTCGAGATTGGTGTTCCTGATGTCCCTGAGGGGCCAAGTAAGGCCAAGAAACGCAAATATAGGACTTTGGTTCTAATTAATTTTGGCTTTGTTGTCTATATGTGTCCGTTACTAGCAAATATACTAATGTTTGTTGGTTACACCATGGGGATGGTCTAAGACAATTTAGAGTGAGAGTACTGCTTGAAGCTAATGGAAACTCATGTTGTGATATCTTGACATTGATCAGTGACAGTGACACCAAGTGCATTTTAGGAGCTTTGAGTAACCTTTTGTTTTCTTACTATTATCTTTATAACCAATCAGATTAGCCTATCTCCTACCCCCCATTCTCTCTCTCTCTCAATATATATATATATATATATATATTCACTGTAATGTAAGTGTCTGCTCTCCTTTGCTTCTAGTTCAGCTTGAGTTTAGTAATTTTCTTAAATTATTATTAGCTTGCGATCGATCAGAAGTATTTTTTCTCTTAAGTGCATCTGGAGAGCTCTCTTGGTTATTAAGTATTTCTGCTCTGTTGCTTATGTGTGCATCTAGAAAAATTTCATGGTTAGGATTCGAATGAAAAATACTTAATAACCAAGAGAGTATTTCAAGGCTGGGGAGAGTTCCCCTGATGTGGTGTCAAAGTCAATACTGCGTCTTGGGGGATCGACTAATGATCCCTAAGAGGCATCATAGAAGCTGGAATAGAGGTGGCGGACCCTCCTACTGGCGTTAGGGAGGTTCCTGCAACGACCTAGAGAGGCTGAGTGCTATCGGGTGTCTCCATAGTCTTTTGCTTATTGCGGTATTACTAGGGGTTTCCATGGTATTTCACGTTTTTAACTCAATTTCCCACAGATGGCGCCAATTGATGCCTCGATTTCAGCACCAGCCCAAAACTTTGGGTCTTGATAGCAAGACTGGACAAACGGAGCGAAAATTTTTAAGAAAGAGAACCTGTAAAATAAAATGTTAGCACTTCGACGCCCAAATTAGTGTTGGATCTGAAGAACAATAGTTCAAAGTGATAAAAAAAATATTAATAAAATGAAATGTAATGCTGGAAAAGATAAATAAATCGCATTTTGTCAATGCCAGAGAATGATAGCAGAGTGATAACCAATGTTCTGTCTCTTGAAGGTATCCCCCCTCACCAGGGAATCGATCGTGCTCCATATTCTTGCGGTGAATGGGTAGGATTAGTTGAGATAAGATATGATCATGTTCTATTTTTAGGGGTTGTACTGTTGGATCCGTTATTTAGGTGAGGGAGAGAGTCCAAGACAGAGAAGGACTCCTAGCGCGCAAGGAGTCTGCTGGGTGTTAGAGTCCGAGTTCTTGGAGGAGGGGAGGTCTTCCTGCCACGCACATTCCATGTCAACAGCGAGTTCTTGGGGGAGGGCTTCCTGCCACGCACATTCCATGTCAACAGGGGGGGCCTTACGTGGAGAGCTAATATGTCTGCCACGCAGGCTTCAAGGACCACCATGTATATGAGGATTGGGCCAGCTACAAGTGTTTGGACCGAGCGTGTTTGGCCATGTGACCTGGGTTTCATTCCTCGTCATGGGCATACCAAGGTGAGGCGTTTGGGCTTCTTATTTTGTTTTTTTGCCTAATTATGCTGGGCCATACCCATCATTCATTAACAAGTATTATAGGGTTAAGATAACTAATAACAAATATATTTTGCTATAGTGGATATTAAATATAATAGTAAAATTTATATACAATATATTAAACATCTATTTTCAAAAAAAAATATCAAAACGTAATACATTGTAGTCAAGTTTATTTTCAGATAATATAAACCAAAATACCATATTTTTAATATCATCTAAAACTAAACTATGACATATTGACTAACAATTTTTATATATGGTGAATTTTGAAATAAATGCATTTTGTTGTAGTGGATATTGAAATCAAAGGGATTATATTAAATAGTTATTTATAAAAAAAAGCATCAAAAACTGAATTATTCATTAAGCCCGTTGTTTTGAGATAATATAAACTAACATACCATATTTTAATATCATCTAAACCTAAAATATAAGAGATTGACATAATTCTAATATATAGCGGATAAACGTATTTTTGTTTTAGTGGATATTGAAATTATAGCGATAAAATTTCACACGCATTATATTAAAAAAAATATATCAAAACATACTAATTGTTGGTTAAGCTTGTTTTCAGATAAAAGAAAGCAAAATACCATACTTTAATATCATCCAAAATTAAAATATGGTATATTGACTAACAATTATAATATGTGGTGAAAATTTTGAAATATAAGCATTTTGTCGCAGTGGATGTTGAAATTAAAATGGTAAAAATTTATAAGAATTATATTAAATATTTATATACAAAAAAGTTCATCAGAATGTACTTAATTATTGATTAAGTTTAACATTGGATAATATAAACTAAAATATCATGTTTTAATATCATCTAAAATTAAAATATGAGATTTTTAATTATATATTGCAGTAAGAAATGAATGCTAACTATTTATTGAAAATAAAATTTAGTTAGTATTAGTTATAGTAGCACACGTAGCAAATAGTTCACATGTTCTTTGTATTTATTCAAAACATTATTTTATTCTTAACCCAAATATTCACTTTACCATCATTTTGAGGATTTTGTAATTTAGATTTCATAATTTTATGATTTTAATATATTAATTTATATTTTATAATATATCATTCGACTATTATAATTCACACGATTGTTAGATATGATCGGTTAAAACTTTTAATCTATAGATAATAAAATGAATCATTGAAACTATCCACTTAAGCGTCACGCATCCGTAAATGTGGTCAACCTAAATGAGTTTTATTATGCCAAATAGAATATAATGTATTTTTTAGATTAAAATAAAAAATTATTAAATTTCATCCAAAAGAGATATTATCTAACGGCTTTTGGATAAAGAATTAAAAATATTGAATTTATCAAAAAGAATCTGTTCTATATTATCTAACAAGTTTTTTAAGATACACAATAAAAAATATTAATATTTGTACAAAAAATTCTAATTAATATCATTTTCTTTATTGTTTCTTTAAGTGCATAAAAATATGTATATTCAATATCTAGTTTTTCAATTGGACAACAATTTAAATTTCCAAGCAAGAAGGTTAATTTTGTTATTTTAGATCAAAAAAGAAAAAACATTGTTACCGTTAAGGATTTCTTACGGTTGGCCACTTCATATTAAAGGCACTCCTCACCTTCTCAAGGCAGCCGCTCCTCTCCTCCCCCAACAGCCACTCTCTACTCTAACCGCGGCATCAGTCGTCTTTTTAGGCAGCCACCTCCGCCGTCCGCCGTTCTCGTCCTGCGACCGCCAACCTCGTGTGCCGGCCACCATTTGGCTTCCGTCTCTTATTTCTTCAGGTAATTCTTGAAATTCATCAACTCAAAATCAAACGAGTTCATTTAATTTCTTAAATCAATGGTTTATGAAATATTAATTTGAATAATTTTTTAAGATCACCGACTTAGATTACACGATTTTTTGTATATTCTCGATTTTTTTCTTGGAAGGTTTAGGCCAATTGTTCCAAGGGTTCTTTTATAATTACTTCAAGAAGCATGAGTTCACAAAAGTATTCCATTGTATCACAAATTTGTGCAATCCGGCTTTACTCAAGATTCATGAGGATAATTTTAACCAAAGAATTGTTGCCATTTTTCCAGGAATTGCAAGAGTCAAAAAAAGACAGTGTTGCACTTTCAATGTGGAGTGGAGCAGCAGTGACAAAACCTGGTTCGAAGCTGTTGTGCGAGACAAGGGTTGAGGGAGTTGCAAACAAAGATGCCGGTGTAGACATTGATGAGGAGAACAGCCAAGATGGCTCCCCGAATTGGAGATTTTGGAGGGCTCTTCCCTTTGGGTATGGTTGTTTTTTCATATGATTATAATCTGTTGGTGCTTCTATGCTTTTGGTCACTAGAATGGATAAAATGCTTTTGTTGTCTATATATTCTGCTTTTGACCTTCTATAAGTTATGGCATGAAGAGAAACGGAGGAAAAAGAAACTCAACACTCTTGATTTTTGTAGACTTCCTTCCATGTTTCTTTGCTCTCCATCTCGAGGGATATTTAGATTTTATTCTTCTGTCCTTTTGCTGAGCGTCTCTGTAAAGTTGGGGCTTCATAATTGTTTATCGTAGTTTTGAGATACAATATTTGAACAGGGTTTAGGATCTTTGTGTGATGTGTTGGTCGATTGTCCTCAATTATTTTTGTTTGTACCAGCTTGTTTAATTTTACGGAGGAACACAGTTGTTTCGGGGGGGTTCTCATTTCTTTGTTCTCAAATGCTCTTGCATTTGGACACCCGATATTGTACGACAGTCAACAATTATGTTCAGAGTTTGACCCCAAAAAACTGCTGCAATTGAACTTTCGACCGTCACCTTTTGATCAAATTTCAGCTGGTAGAAATTAGTAGATTTTTCTGTAAATTTTCACCAAAAATGCATGTATATCTCGACTCTTCAAATACGAAAAATAATTTTATCTAGTCTTTCTTTTGTCTTTTTGATTTTGATTTGGTGGTCTTTCCCTTCTTGTAATGGGATTTAATCACATTT
This sequence comes from Sesamum indicum, assembly GCF_026168435.1. Lineage (NCBI taxonomy): Eukaryota > Viridiplantae > Streptophyta > Magnoliopsida > Lamiales > Pedaliaceae > Sesamum > Sesamum indicum. Next base: position 13,980,758 of record NC_142663.1, on the reverse strand, counting down.
GTATGCTTTCAGTGGATTCCCATTTGGTGGTTGATAGTTGAAACCAAATTTGAGACTGCAACTTTGGCCTTAATCAGACTGCAATTTTGATTTCGTAGTTCTCTCTTAATCAGACTATTGGCCTTGAATTGGTAAGAGAGGTTAGTGATGTTTTCTCCTTTGCTACAACTTTGGTTTGGAAAAGTTTTGGCTTTGATCGGGAAGAGCAGTAAGTTACTACTTTATCTTAACTACTATTATCTTTTTCCAGTCAATTTCTCCTATCTCTATCGTAATGCATATATGTTATTCACTGAAATTTAAGTGCCAGCTATAAACTCTCTGCTACTCCAATTTGATCTCATCTTAAAATTTCTCGTTTTCTTCTATGTCTTGGTTTATTCGTAGTTCTCTCTTAATGCAAAGTACACGGAGAAAGGGCTGATTGAATTGTGATGTCATATTATTTATTAGCAATTATTTTATTTGCAAGCTTATTGTTAGCAATATTGTCATTGTCTATATCTTACTAGTGCCATTAAACTTGTGAATTGTCTAGCATGTTTCAAGTCCCAAAAAGCATCAGTTAGATATGAGGAGCCATCGTTAGAAAATTCCGAAAGTATGTATTATGCAATCAAACATGTAGCATGCATATATTTGATTCTACAACTGCAACGCATTAGTTAGTATTATAGGTTATGTGTACTCGTTTATTAAAGGTTGAAGGCGCTACAGTTTGAATTTGGTTTTGCAAATTCTGTGTTACCGGAAAACGTCATATTGTTAAAAACTGTGTGGGAATCAAAAGGGTTGAATAGGATTTAAAACACTCAATTGTGGGACACATTTTGGCCGCTAAAAGTATGCTTTTTGATGATATTTTAGAACCTAATGTTAACTTATGTATCTTCATATTCCTCTCTTCAAATTTCTAACCAAAAAGAGACCAATGTCCTTATCAGTTCTTTCTTGCCGACTTTTCTCCCATATTTTGAAATCAAGGAGGCTGAAACCATTGAATTTATGCTTTGTAAACTTTAAATCCAAATTTTGTGCGCTGATTTCTTTGAAAAACTCACGTGACCATCATTTTCACTCGGAAAGAATAGGATTGTGAATGTTTGGGGCAGTTGAAATGTGAATGGTGCAAGTATAGAGTTGAGACCTAAATTGGAGAACAAATCTCCCTCTTTTTTGTAAATTTGTTCTTGGTTAATTCGTTGTGTTGGGTTTTCTTCATGAGCTTGTTTTGAAATCTTTTGTTGTTATACATTTAAAATTATTGTATGAATTTACAGAAATCATGTTGGTTCATGTTAACATCTTATGTTTGCAGGTGTACCACAGAAAAATATCGAAAAATCTATATTATCCAACCATGAGTTATTTTATTTTGTGGACTTTGGAAAATTAAATACTATGCGAAAGTGTAGAGCGGTTGTCTAGATGCCAATCAATTTTTCTTAAGAAGATTTCATGAATTTTGTGAATATACGTAATCTCAAACGTTTGATAAATGTTTTTTAACGAACAAATTAATACTAGATATGAGAATTTTTTTAGTTTTATTGAGTAATTAACCATAGTATATTTCCAAAAAAATTGTTTTCTTTTTTATTCTTTTACTAAGATTTGTTTTCTCTTGTCAAGTGCTTTTTATAAACTCATGTTTTCAAAATCAGTATGGAATGCACCAATTTCTCTAAGATAAATTTACAAAGTTTGAATATTTTGGTCAGTTTTAACAAGTATATAGATGTATTTCATTTACCTGTTTGTGGATAAGTGCCTAAAAACGTCACATGTTTTTATTTTCAGAGAAAATCATTAATTGATTTTTATTGTCATTTAAAGAAGTTTTTGTAATCTTGGGAACACTTTGAAGTTTGAAGTGCATTCGATTTATTACTTTGAACAAATTGATAATTTTTTCTTTAGACTTCCAAAAAAGTGTATAATTAGCTCTGTTGTGATAAATAAGTGAATTGATAAAACTTAAAGAAACACATGCATTAACTATATTGCTACTTGCCAAAATGTGGTAAACAAATCTTTTAACATGATAGGTGTACAAGTAATTTAAAAATAAACAATGAGATGGCATCTAGACAACCGTTTTACCGTGTAGTGTATGATATTTAATTTTTTAAGTTCAAAAATAAATTAATTTTTGGTTGCGTAGTAGTGATTTTTCGACAAATTTTTCTATGATACACCTACAAAGTTCGGATGTCGATATGGACAAATATGGTATTTCTGTACAATTTGTACAAAAGTCTTAAATGTATGACAATCAAAAGGTTTTGAAAAAGCAAATTGGATAAAACCTAACATAATGAATAATTTGAGAATAAATTAACAAAAATGGTGGAGGATTAGCTCCCGTTTAGGCATCAACTCCGAACTACCTTGCATTCTTCACATTTTAAACTGGCCTCAGAATTCGTAATCCCATTATTTCCAAGTTAGAATGTTGAGAATGTGAAGGTTTCATAGAAATCACACACACTTTTGGATTTGAAGTATACAAAGAAAAAATGCAATGGTTTCACCCTTTCTTGAATTCTAAAATATGGAAAAAATCGGTGGAGAATAACTAGATAGGGACAAAGGTTGCGCCTTTGGTTAGAAAAATGGTAGAGAGGAAGCGATAGATACATTAGGTTATCGTGTGGTTCTAAATAGTGTCAAAAAGCACATTCTTTTTAGCGGTCAATGCGAAACAATTGAGTGTTTGGATCTCCTACTTCAACTCTTTAAAATCCCACACAGTTTTTAACGAGATGATGTTATTTTGACAAGCACATTATTGAAAAACCAAATACAAACTCTAGAGCCATCAATCGTAATAGACGTGTATAGATACATTGCAATTTGCTCTTTACATACTTTTAAATGACACTGACATTGTTGATTACGTGCAGGGTAATGCAAGTGAAGATGATTCCAAATGATACAGTCGTCAACTTGCTTCACAATAACACAGTGGCTTTCATGACACACACAAGAGCCTTGCGGTTTCTTTTCCGAAACATCGACATCCATTACTTTGTTTGTAGTACTTTTGGTCTTCAGTGGAAAAGGCCTTTGTTTAGGCTTTTATGTATTAAAATTACCTATTGCAATTCCTTCAGTTTTTAATGCGACGCAACACCAGTTACACTTATTACTACTTCTATTCTCTACTACATGTCCTAATCATAGTCTTGTGATATACAATACTTAAATAGAACTATTTTTATGCATTCCAAAAGAGCACTCGGCTTCCAGTATAACTCCACTTCATTAATCATAGCAATGCTCTTAGTTCTCAACTTGTATCAAAAGTTTCATTATTCTTTTCCTCTCTAATTTGTTTTTCAAATATTCTCATAAACAACACTGGTAATTTAGCTATTAAAAACCAGAATTTAGAGGTCTCAAATTACGAAGCTCTTCAATACATTCAATTAGAGGGTGCATATATACTCTTAAGGAGAGAAATCTAAAATGGATTGAGTTGCCGCAATGTAAATTGTATAATTCCTTAGAATGCTTTCAGATATGTTGCATCATCGTTGCTGATACCAGTCACATCTGCTACAGCTCCAATCTAAAAGCAATGAAAATGCGAGTGAATCGACCCGAGAATGCGCAAGTGGAAGCGGTAAATAAAATTACGTAAATTAAAAGCCGAACATAATAATACCATGATTCCAAGTGGTGTACCCTTGGAGTTGCGGGGCGATCGATATAGTTAATTACAACAACAATAAAATTAAATGGTGCTTATGGTAAAATTAAAAACGAGAAGTGCGAAAAACGTAAATCAAGAATTGCCTTTGATTGATTTACTTTGAACCTCCTTCATTTGAGCCGTTTACGTGAGACTTCAACGTTAAAGTCCTTTAAAGACGCGTCCACACCACACCTGAATATGAGATCCCTTAATTCAATTTGATAGAAAAGAATTAAGGAGAAAAAGAATACACCTTGGAGAGGGGCGCTGGACGGTTGTTCTAGGGTAGGAAAATTATTTTTGTGTTGTGAGGTTTCATTAGTTATTTCAAGTAACTAATATACATATACATATATATATATATATATATATACCTTGAATGGATTGATAATTTGTACAAAAGTATTAAATGTACGACAATCAAAAAATTTTACAAAAGCAAATTGGATAAAACCTAATATAATGAATAATTTAAGAATAAATTAGCAAAAACAGTGAGGATTATCTCCCCTTTAGGCATCAACTCCGAACTACCTTGCATTTTCTTCACATTTTCGACTAGCCTCAAAATTCATAACCCGTTACTTCCAAGTTAGAATGTTGATAATGTGAAGGTTTCATAGAAAATCAAATACATTTTGGATTTGAAGTATACAAAGAAAAATGCATTGTTAGATAGGGACAAAGATTACGTCTTTGGTTAGAAAAATGGTAGAGAGGAAGAGATAGATACATTAGGTTGTCATGTGCTACTAGATAGTGTCCAAAAGCACATTCTTTTTAGCGGTTAATGTGAAAAAATTGAGTGTGTTTAAATCTTCTACTTCAATCTTTAAATTGACGAGATGATGTTATTTAGGCAAGCACATAATTGAGAAACCAAATACAAACTCTAGAACCATCAGTCATAATAGACGTGTATAGATAGATTGCATGCTATACGTTATGCATTTTGCTCTTTACATATCTTGAAATGATATTGATATTGTTTGATTATATGCAGGTTAATGCTAGTGAACATGACCCGTCATTACTAGGGATTTCCAAGGTAATTCACGTCTTTAACTCAATTTCCCATAGATGGCGCCGATTGATGCATGCGATTTCAGCACCAGCCCAAGTCTTAGGGTCTTGATATCGAGATTGGACAAACGGAGCGAAAACTTTTAAGAAAGAGAACTTGCAAAATAAAATGTTAGCACTCTAGCGCCCAAATTAGTATTGAATCTGAAAAACAATAGTTCAAAGTGATAAAAAAATGTTAATGAAATGAAACGTAATACTGGAAAAGATAAATAAATCGCATTTTGTCAATGACATAGAATGATAGAAGAGTGATAACCAATGTTCTGTCTCTTGAAGGTATCCCCCCTCACCAGGGAACCGATCGTGCTCCATATTCTTGAAGTGAATGGGTAGGATTAGTTGAGATAAGATATGATCATGTTCTATTTTTAGGGATTGTACTGTTGGAGCCATTATTTAGGTGAGGGAGAGAGTCCAAGACAGAGAATGACTCCTAGACCGCAAGGAGTCTGCTGTGTGTTAGAGTCCGAGTTCTTGGGGGAGGTCTTCCTGCCACGCACATTCCATGTCAACAGGGGGGGCCTTACGTGGAGAGCTAATATGTCTGCCACGCAGGCTTCAAGGACCACCATGTATATGAGGATTGGGCCAGCTACAAGTGTTTGGACCGAGCGTGTTTGGCCATGTGACCTGGGTTTCTTTCCTCGTCATGGGCATACCAAGGTGAGGCGTTTGGGCTTCTTATTTTGTTTTTTTGCCTAATTATGCTGGGCCATACCCATCATTCATTAACAAGTATTATAGGGTTAAGATAACTAATAACAACTATATTTTGCTATAGTGGATACTAAATATAATAGTAAAATTTATATACAATATATTAAACATCTATTTTCAAAAAAAAATATCAAAACGTAATACATTGTAGTTAAGTTTATTTTCAGATAATATAAACCAAAATACCATATTTTTAATATCATCTAAAACTAAACTATGACATATTGACTAACAATTTTTATATATGGTGAATTTTGAAATAAATGCATTTTGTTGTAGTGGATATTGAAATCAAAGGGATTATATTAAATAGTTATTTATAAAAAAAAACATCAAAAACTGAATTATTCATTAAGCCCGTTGTTTTGAGATAATATAAACTAACATACCATATTTTAATATCATCTAAACCTAAAATATAAGAGATTGACATAATTCTAATATATAGCGGATAAACGTATTTTTGTTTTAGTGGATATTGAAATTATAGCGATAAAATTTCACACGCATTATATTAAAAAAATATATCAAAACATACTAATTGTTGGTTAAGCTTGTTTTCAGATAAAAGAAAGCAAAATACCATACTTTAATATCATCCAAAATTAAAATATGGTATATTGACTAACAATTATAATATGTGGTGAAAATTTTGAAATATAAGCATTTTGTCGCAGTGGATGTTGAAATTAAAATGGTAAAAATTTATAAGAATTATATTAAATATTTATATACAAAAAAGTTCATCAGAATGTACTTAATTATTGATTAAGTTTAACATTGGATAATATAAACTAAAATATCATGTTTTAATATCATCTAAAATTAAAATATGAGATTTTTAATTATATATTGCAGTAAGAAATGAATGCTAACTATTTATTGAAAATAAAATTTAGTTAGTATTAGTTATAGTAGCACACGTAGCAAATAGTTCACATGTTCTTTGTATTTATTCAAAACATTATTTTATTCTTAACCCAAATATTCACTTTACCATCATTTTGAGGATTTTGTAATTTAGATTTCATAATTTTATGATTTTAATATATTAATTTATATTTTATAATATATCATTCGACTATTATAATTCACACGATTGTTAGATATGATCGGTTAAAACTTTTAATCTATAGATAATAAAATGAATCATTGAAACTATCCACTTAAGCGTCACGCATCCGTAAATGTGGTCAACCTAAATGAGTTTTATTATGCCAAATAGAATATAATGTATTTTTTAGATTAAAATAAAAAATTATTAAATTTCATCCAAAAGAGATATTATCTAACGGCTTTTGGATAAAGAATTAAAAATATTGAATTTATCAAAAAGAATCTGTTCTATATTATCTAACAAGTTTTTTAAGATACACAATAAAAAATATTAATATTTGTACAAAAAATTCTAATTAATATCATTTTCTTTATTGTTTCTTTAAGTGCATAAAAATATGTATATTCAATATCTAGTTTTTCAATTGGACAACAATTTAAATTTCCAAGCAAGAAGGTTAATTTTGTTATTTTAGATCAAAAAAGAAAAAACATTGTTACCGTTAAGGATTTCTTACGGTTGGCCACTTCATATTAAAGGCACTCCTCACCTTCTCAAGGCAGCCGCTCCTCTCCTCCCCCAACAGCCACTCTCTACTCTAACCGCGGCATCAGTCGTCTTTTTAGGCAGCCACCTCCGCCGTCCGCCGTTCTCGTCCTGCGACCGCCAACCTCGTGTGCCGGCCACCATTTGGCTTCCGTCTCTTATTTCTTCAGGTAATTCTTGAAATTCATCAACTCAAAATCAAACGAGTTCATTTAATTTCTTAAATCAATGGTTTATGAAATATTAATTTGAATAATTTTTTAAGATCACCGACTTAGATTACACGATTTTTTGTATATTCTCGATTTTTTTCTTGGAAGGTTTAGGCCAATTGTTCCAAGGGTTCTTTTATAATTACTTCAAGAAGCATGAGTTCACAAAAGTATTCCATTGTATCACAAATTTGTGCAATCCGGCTTTACTCAAGATTCATGAGGATAATTTTAACCAAAGAATTGTTGCCATTTTTCCAGGAATTGCAAGAGTCAAAAAAAGACAGTGTTGCACTTTCAATGTGGAGTGGAGCAGCAGTGACAAAACCTGGTTCGAAGCTGTTGTGCGAGACAAGGGTTGAGGGAGTTGCAAACAAAGATGCCGGTGTAGACATTGATGAGGAGAACAGCCAAGATGGCTCCCCGAATTGGAGATTTTGGAGGGCTCTTCCCTTTGGGTATGGTTGTTTTTTCATATGATTATAATCTGTTGGTGCTTCTATGCTTTTGGTCACTAGAATGGATAAAATGCTTTTGTTGTCTATATATTCTGCTTTTGACCTTCTATAAGTTATGGCATGAAGAGAAACGGAGGAAAAAGAAACTCAACACTCTTGATTTTTGTAGACTTCCTTCCATGTTTCTTTGCTCTCCATCTCGAGGGATATTTAGATTTTATTCTTCTGTCCTTTTGCTGAGCGTCTCTGTAAAGTTGGGGCTTCATAATTGTTTATCGTAGTTTTGAGATACAATATTTGAACAGGGTTTAGGATCTTTGTGTGATGTGTTGGTCGATTGTCCTCAATTATTTTTGTTTGTACCAGCTTGTTTAATTTTACGGAGGAACACAGTTGTTTCGGGGGGGTTCTCATTTCTTTGTTCTCAAATGGTCTTGCATTTGGACACCCGATATTGTACGACAGTCAACAATTATGTTCAGAGTTTGACCCCAAAAAACTGCTGCAATTGAACTTTCGACCGTCACCTTTTGATCAAATTTCAGCTGGTAGAAATTAGTAGATTTTTCTGTAAATTTTCACCAAAAATGCATGTATATCTCGACTCTTCAAATATGAAAAATAATTTTATCTAGTCTTTCTTTTGTCTTTTTGATTTTGATTTGGTGGTCTTTCCCTTCTTGTAATGGGATTTAATCACATTTGTATGCTTTCAGTGGATTCCCATTTGGTGGTTGATAGTTGAAACCAAATTTGAGACTGCAACTGTGGCCTTAATCAGACTGCAATTTTGATTTCGTAGTTCTCTCTTAATCAGACTATTGGCCTTGAATTGGTAAGAGAGGTTAGTGATGTTTTCTCCTTTGCTACAACTTTGGTTTGGAAAAGTTTTGGCTTTGATCGGGAAGAGCAGTAAGTTACTACTTTGTCTTAATTACTATTATCTTTTTCCAGTCAATTTCTCCTATCTCTATCGTAATGCATATATGTTATTCACTGAAATTTAAGTGCCAGCTATAAACTCTTTGCTACTCCAATTTGATCTCATCTTAAAATTTCTCATTTTCTTCTATGTCTTGGTTTATTCGTAGTTCTCTCTTAATGCAAAGTACAAGGAGAAAGGGCTGATTGAATTGTGATGTCATATTATTTATTAGCAATTATTTTATTTGCAAGCTTATTGTTAGCAATATTGTCATTGTCTATATCTTACTAGTGCCATTAAACTTGTGAATTGTCTAGCATGTTTCAAGTCCCAAAAAGCATCAGTTAGATATGAGGAGCCATCGTTAGAAAATTCCGAAAGTATGTATTATGCAATCAAACATGTAGCATGCATATATTTGATTCTACAACTGCAACGCATTAGTTAGTATTATAGGTTATGTGTACTCGTTTATTAAAGGTTGAAGGCGCTACAGTTTGAATTTGGTTTTGCAAATTCTGTGTTACCGGAAAACGTCATATTGTTAAAAACTGTGTGGGAATCAAAAGGGTTGAATAGGATTTAAAACACTCAATTGTGGGACACATTTTGGCCGCTAAAAGTATGCTTTTTGATGATATTTTAGAACCTAATGTTAACTTATGTATCTTCATATTCCTCTCTTCAAATTTCTAACCAAAAAGAGACCAATGTCCTTATCAGTTCTTTCTTGCCGACTTTTCTCCCATATTTTGAAATCAAGGAGGCTGAAACCATTGAATTTATGCTTTGTAAACTTCAAATCCAAATTTTGTGCGCTGATTTCTTTGAAAAACTCACGTGACCATCATTTTCACTCGGAAAGAATAGGATTGTGAATGTTTGGGGCAGTTGAAATGTGAATGGTGCAAGTATAGAGTTGAGACCTAAATTGGAGAACAAATCTCCCTCTTTTTTGTAAATTTGTTCTTGGTTAATTCGTTGTGTTGGGTTTTCTTCATGAGCTTGTTTTGAAATCTTTTGTTGTTATACATTTAAAATTATTGTATGAATTTAAAGAAATCATGTTGGTTCATGTTAACATCTTATGTTTGCAGGTGTACCACAGAAAAATATCGAAAAATCTATATTATCCAACCATGAGTTATTTTATTTTGTGGACTTTGGAAAATTAAATACTATGCGAAAGTGTAGAGCGGTTGTCTAGATGCCAATCAATTTTTCTTAAGAAGATTTCATGAATTTTGTGAATATACGTAATCTCAAACGTTTGATAAATGTTTTTTAACGAACAAATTAATACTAGATATGAGAATTTTTTTAGTTTTATTGAGTAATTAACCATAGTATATTTCCAAAAAAATTGTTTTCTTTTTTATTCTTTTACTAAGATTTGTTTTCTCTTGTCAAGTGCTTTTTATAAACTCATGTTTTCAAAATCAGTATGGAATGCACCAATTTCTCTAAGATAAATTTACAAAGTTTGAATATTTTGGTCAGTTTTAACAAGTATATAGATGTATTTCATTTACCTGTTTGTGGATAAGTGCCTAAAAACGTCACATGTTTTTATTTTCAAAGAAAATCATTAATTGATTTTTATTGTCATTTAAAGAAGTTTTTGTAATCTTGGGAACACTTTGAAGTTTGAAGTGCATTCGATTTATTACTTTGAACAAATTGATAATTTTTTCTTTAGACTTCCAAAAAAGTGTATAATTAGCTCTGTTGTGATAAATAAGTGAATTGATAATACTTAAAGAAACACATGCATTAACTATATTGCTACTTGCCAAAATGTGGTAAACAAATCTTTTAACATGATAGGTGTACAAGTAATTTAAAAATAAACAATGAGATGGCATCTAGACAACCGTTTTACCGTGTAGTGTATGATATTTAATTTTTTAAGTTCAAAAATAAATTAATTTTTGGTTGCGTAGTAGTGATTTTTCGACAAATTTTTCTATGATACCACCTACAAAGTTCGGATGTCGATATGGACAAATATGGTATTTCTGTACAATTTGTACAAAAGTCTTAAATGTATGACAATCAAAAGGTTTTGAAAAAGCAAATTGGATAAAACCTAACATAATGAATAATTTGAGAATAAATTAACAAAAATGGTGGAGGATTAGCTCCCGTTTAGGCATCAACTCCGAACTACCTTGCATTCTTCACATTTTAAACTGGCCTCAGAATTCGTAATCCCATTATTTCCAAGTTAGAATGTTGAGAATGTGAAGGTTTCATAGAAATCACACACACTTTTGGATTTGAAGTATACAAAGAAAAAATGCAATGGTTTCACCCTTTCTTGAATTCTAAAATATGGAAAAAATCGGTGGAGAATAACTAGATAGGGACAAAGGTTGCGCCTTTGGTTAGAAAAATGGTAGAGAGGAAGCGATAGATACATTAGGTTATCGTGTGGTTCTAAATAGTGTCAAAAAGCACATTCTTTTTAGCGGTCAATGCGAAACAATTGAGTGTTTGGATCTCCTACTTCAACCTTTAAAATCCCGCACAGTTTTTAACGAGATGATGTTATTTTGGCAAGCACATTATTGAAAAACCAAATACAAACTCTAGAGCCATCAATCGTAATAGACGTGTATAGATACATTGCAATTTGCTCTTTACATACTTTTAAATGACACTGACATTGTTGATTACGTGCAGGGTAATGCAAGTGAAGATGATTCCAAATGATACAGTCGTCAACTTGCTTCACAATAACACAGTGGCTTTCATGACACACACAAGGGCCTTGCGGTTTCTTTTCCGGAACATCGACATCCATTACTTTGTTTGTAGTACTTTTGGTCTTCAGTGGAAAAGGCCTTTGTTTAGGCTTTTATGTATTAAAATTACCTATTGCAATTCCTTCAGTTTTTAATACGACGCAACACCAGTTACACTTATTACTACTTCTATTCTCTACTACATGTCCTAATCATAGTCTTGTGATATACAATACTTAAATAGAACTATTTTTATGCATTCCAAAAGAGCACTCGGCTTCCAGTATAACTCCACTTCATTAATCATAGCAATGCTCTTAGTTCTCAACTTGTATCAAAAGTTTCATTATTCTTTTCCTCTCTAATTTGTTTTTCAAATATTCTCATAAACAACACTGGTAATTTAGCTATTAAAAACCAGAATTTAGAGGTCTCAAATTACGAAGCTCTTCAATACATTCAATTAGAGGGTGCATATATACTCTTAAGGAGAGAAATCTAAAATGGATTGAGTTGCCGCAATGTAAATTGTATAATTCCTTAGAATGCTTTCAGATATGTTGCATCATCGTTGCTGATACCAGTCACATCTGCTACAGCTCCAATCTAAAAGCAATGAAAATGCGAGTGAATCGACCCGAGAATGCGCAAGTGGAAGCGGTAAATAAAATTACGTAAATTAAAAGCCGAACATAATAATACCATGATTCCAAGTGGTGCACCCTTGGAGTTGCGGGGCGATCGATATAGTTAATTACAACAACAATAAAATTAAACGGTGCTTATGGTAAAATTAAAAACGAGAAGTGCAAGAAACGTAAATCAAGAATTGCCTTTGATTGATTTACTTTGAACCTCCTTCATTTGAGCCGTTTACGTGAGACTTCAACGTTAAAGTCCTTTAAAGACGCGTCCACACCACATCTGAATATGAGATCCCTTAATTCAATTTGATAGAAAAGAATTAAGGAGAAAAAGAATACACCTTGAGAGGGGCGCTGGACGGTTGTTCTAGGGTAGGAAAATTATTTTTGTGTTGTGTGGTTTCATTAGTTATTTTAAGTAACTAATATACATATACATATATATATATACCTTGAATGGATTGATAATTTGTACAAAAGTATTAAATGTACGACAATCAAAAAATTTTACAAAAGAAAATTGGATAAAACCTAATATAATGAATAATTTAAGAATAAATTAGCAAAAACAGTGGAGGATTATCTCCCCTTTAGGCATCAACTCCGAACTACCTTGCATTCTTCACATTTTAAACTAGCCTCAAAATTCATAACCCGTTACTTCCAAGTTAGAATGTTGATAATGTGAAGGTTTCATAGAAAATCACATACATTTTGGATTTGAAGTATACAAAGAAAAATGCAATGATTTCACCCTTTCTTGAATTTTAAAATATAGGGGAAATCGGTGGAGAATAACTAGATAGGGACAAAGATTGCGTCTTTGGTTAGAAAAATGGTAGAGAGGAAGAGACATATACATTAGGTTGTCATGTGCTACTAGATAGTGTCCAAAAGCACATTCTTTTTAGCGGTCAATGTGAAAAAATTGAGTGTTTAAATCTCCTACTTCAATCTTTAAATTGACGAGATGATGTTATTTAGGCAAGCACATAATTGAGAATCCAAATACAAACTCTAGAACCATCAATCATAACAGACGTGTATAGATAGATTGCATGCTATACGTTATGCATTTTGCTCTTTACATATCTTGAAATGATATTGATATTGTTTGATTATATGCAGGTTAATGCTAGTGAACATGACCCGTCATTACTAGGAATTTCCATGGTAATTCACGTCTTTAACTCAATTTCCCATAGATGGCGCCAATTGATGCATGCGATTTCAGCACCAGCCCAAGTCTTAGGGTCTTGATATCGAGATTGGACAAACGGAGCAAAAACTTTTAAGAAAGAGAACTTGCAAAATAAAATGTTAGCACTCTAGCGCCCAAATTAGTATTGAATCTGAAGAACAATAGTTCAAAGTGATAAAAAAATGTTAATGAAATGAAACGTAATGCTGGAAAAGATAAATAAATCGCATTTTGTCAATGCCAAAGAATGATAGAAGAGTGATAACCAATGTTCTGTCTCTTGAAGGTATCCCCCCTCACCAGGGAACCGATCGTGCTCCATATTCTTGCAGTGAATGGGTAGGATTAGTTGAGATAAGATATGATCAAGTTCTATTTTTAGGGATTATACTGTTGGAGCCATTATTTAGGTGAGGGAGAGAGTCCAAGACAGAGAATGACTCCTAGACTGCAAGGAGTCTGCTGTGTGTTAGAGTCCGAGTTCTTGGGGGAGGTCTTCCTGCCACGCACATTCCATGTCAACAGGGGGGGCCTTACGTGGAGGGCCAATATGAATGCCACACAGGCTTCAAGGACCACCATGTATATGAGGATTGGGCCAGCTACAAGTGTTTGGACCGAGCGTGTTTGGCCATGTGACCTGGGTTTCTTTCCTCGTCATGGGCATACCAAGGTGAGGCGTCTGGGCTTCTTATTTTGTTTTTTTGCCTAATTATGCTGGGCCATACCCATCACTCATTAATAAGTATTATAGGGTTAAGATAACTAATAACAAATATATTTTGTTATAGTGGATATTAAATATAATAGTAAAATTTATATACAATATATTAAACATCTATTTTAAAAAAAAATTATCAAAACGTAATACATTGTAGTTAAGTTTATTTTCAGATAATATAAACCAAAATACCATATTTTTAATATCATCTAAAACTAAACTATGACATATTGACTAACAATTTTTATATATGGTGAATTTTGAAATAAATGCATTTTGTTGTAGTGGATATTGAAATCAAAGGGATTATATTAAATAGTTATTTATAAAAAAAATATCAAAAATTGAATTATTCATTAAGCTCATTGTTTTGAGATAATATAAACTAACATACCATATTTTAATATCATCTAAACCTAAAATATAAGAGATTGACATAATTCTAATATATAGCGGATAAACGTATTTTTGTTTTAGTGGATATTGAAATTATAGCGATAAAATTTCACACGCATTATATTAAAAAAAATATATCAAAACATACTAATTGTTGGTTAAGCTTGTTTTCAGATAAAAGAAAGCAAAATACCATACTTTAATATCATCCAAAATTAAAATATGGTATATTGACTAACAATTATAATATGTGGTGAAAATTTTGAAATATAAGCATTTTGTCGCAGTGGATGTTGAAATTAAAATGGTAAAAATTTATAAGAATTATATTAAATATTTATATACAAAAAAGTTCATCAGAATGTACTTAATTATTGATTAAGTTTAACATTGGATAATATAAACTAAAATATCATGTTTTAATATCATCTAAAATTAAAATATGAGATTTTTAATTATATATTGCAGTAAGAAATGAATGCTAACTATTTATTGAAAATAAAATTTAGTTAGTATTAGTTATAGTAGCACACGTAGCAAATAGTTCACATGTTCTTTGTATTTATTCAAAACATTATTTTATTCTTAACCCAAATATTCACTTTACCATCATTTTGAGGATTTTGTAATTTAGATTTCATAATTTTATGATTTTAATATATTAATTTATATTTTATAATATATCATTCGACTATTATAATTCACACGATTGTTAGATATGATCGGTTAAAACTTTTAATCTATAGATAATAAAATGAATCATTGAAACTATCCACTTAAGCGTCACGCATCCGTAAATGTGGTCAACCTAAATGAGTTTTATTATGCCAAATAGAATATAATGTATTTTTTAGATTAAAATAAAAAATTATTAAATTTCATCCAAAAGAGATATTATCTAACGGCTTTTGGATAAAGAATTAAAAATATTGAATTTATCAAAAAGAATCTGTTCTATATTATCTAACAAGTTTTTTAAGATACACAATAAAAAATATTAATATTTGTACAAAAAATTCTAATTAATATCATTTTCTTTATTGTTTCTTTAAGTGCATAAAAATATGTATATTCAATATCTAGTTTTTCAATTGGACAACAATTTAAATTTCCAAGCAAGAAGGTTAATTTTGTTATTTTAGATCAAAAAAGAAAAAACATTGTTACCGTTAAGGATTTCTTACGGTTGGCCACTTCATATTAAAGGCACTCCTCACCTTCTCAAGGCAGCCGCTCCTCTCCTCCCCCAACAGCCACTCTCTACTCTAACCGCGGCATCAGTCGTCTTTTTAGGCAGCCACCTCCGCCGTCCGCCGTTCTCGTCCTGCGACCGCCAACCTCGTGTGCCGGCCACCATTTGGCTTCCGTCTCTTATTTCTTCAGGTAATTCTTGAAATTCATCAACTCAAAATCAAACGAGTTCATTTAATTTCTTAAATCAATGGTTTATGAAATATTAATTTGAATAATTTTTTAAGATCACCGACTTAGATTACACGATTTTTTGTATATTCTCGATTTTTTTCTTGGAAGGTTTAGGCCAATTGTTCCAAGGGTTCTTTTATAATTACTTCAAGAAGCATGAGTTCACAAAAGTATTCCATTGTATCACAAATTTGTGCAATCCGGCTTTACTCAAGATTCATGAGGATAATTTTAACCAAAGAATTGTTGCCATTTTTCCAGGAATTGCAAGAGTCAAAAAAAGACAGTGTTGCACTTTCAATGTGGAGTGGAGCAGCAGTGACAAAACCTGGTTCGAAGCTGTTGTGCGAGACAAGGGTTGAGGGAGTTGCAAACAAAGATGCCGGTGTAGACATTGATGAGGAGAACAGCCAAGATGGCTCCCCGAATTGGAGATTTTGGAGGGCTCTTCCCTTTGGGTATGGTTGTTTTTTCATATGATTATAATCTGTTGGTGCTTCTATGCTTTTGGTCACTAGAATGGATAAAATGCTTTTGTTGTCTATATATTCTGCTTTTGACCTTCTATAAGTTATGGCATGAAGAGAAACGGAGGAAAAAGAAACTCAACACTCTTGATTTTTGTAGACTTCCTTCCATGTTTCTTTGCTCTCCATCTCGAGGGATATTTAGATTTTATTCTTCTGTCCTTTTGCTGAGCGTCTCTGTAAAGTTGGGGCTTCATAATTGTTTATGGTAGTTTTGAGATACAATATTTGAACAGGGTTTAGGATCTTTGTGTGATGTGTTGGTCGATTGTCCTCAATTATTTTTGTTTGTACCAGCTTGTTTAATTTTACGGAGGAACACAGTTGTTTCGGGGGGGTTCTCATTTCTTTGTTCTCAAATGCTCTTGCATTTGGACACCCGATATTGTACGACAGTCAACAATTATGTTCAGAGTTTGACCCCAAAAAACTGCTGCAATTGAACTTTCGACCGTCACCTTTTGATCAAATTTCAGCTGGTAGAAATTAGTAGATTTTTCTGTAAATTTTCACCAAAAATGCATGTATATCTCGACTCTTCAAATACGAAAAATAATTTTATCTAGTCTTTCTTTTGTCTTTTTGATTTTGATTTGGTGGTCTTTCCCTTCTTGTAATGGGATTTAATCACATTTGTATGCTTTCAGTGGATTCCCATTTGGTGGTTGATAGTTGAAACCAAATTTGAGACTGCAACTTTGGCCTTAATCAGACTGCAATTTTGATTTCGTAGTTCTCTCTTAATCAGACTATTGGCCTTGAATTGGTAAGAGAGGTTAGTGATGTTTTCTCCTTTGCTACAACTTTGGTTTGGAAAAGTTTTGGCTTTGATCGGGAAGAGCAGTAAGTTACTACTTTATCTTAACTACTATTATCTTTTTCCAGTCAATTTCTCCTATCTCTATCGTAATGCATATATGTTATTCACTGAAATTTAAGTGCCAGCTATAAACTCTCTGCTACTCCAATTTGATCTCATCTTAAAATTTCTCGTTTTCTTCTATGTCTTGGTTTATTCGTAGTTCTCTCTTAATGCAAAGTACACGGAGAAAGGGCTGATTGAATTGTGATGTCATATTATTTATTAGCAATTATTTTATTTGCAAGCTTATTGTTAGCAATATTGTCATTGTCTATATCTTACTAGTGCCATTAAACTTGTGAATTGTCTAGCATGTTTCAAGTCCCAAAAAGCATCAGTTAGATATGAGGAGCCATCGTTAGAAAATTCCGAAAGTATGTATTATGCAATCAAACATGTAGCATGCATATATTTGATTCTACAACTGCAACGCATTAGTTAGTATTATAGGTTATGTGTACTCGTTTATTAAAGGTTGAAGGCGCTACAGTTTGAATTTGGTTTTGCAAATTCTGTGTTACCGGAAAACGTCATATTGTTAAAAACTGTGTGGGAATCAAAAGGGTTGAATAGGATTTAAAACACTCAATTGTGGGACACATTTTGGCCGCTAAAAGTATGCTTTTTGATGATATTTTAGAACCTAATGTTAACTTATGTATCTTCATATTCCTCTCTTCAAATTTCTAACCAAAAAGAGACCAATGTCCTTATCAGTTCTTTCTTGCCGACTTTTCTCCCATATTTTGAAATCAAGGAGGCTGAAACCATTGAATTTATGCTTTGTAAACTTCAAATCCAAATTTTGTGCGCTGATTTCTTTGAAAAACTCACGTGACCATCATTTTCACTCGGAAAGAATAGGATTGTGAATGTTTGGGGCAGTTGAAATGTGAATGGTGCAAGTATAGAGTTGAGACCTAAATTGGAGAACAAATCTCCCTCTTTTTTGTAAATTTGTTCTTGGTTAATTCGTTGTGTTGGGTTTTCTTCATGAGCTTGTTTTGAAATCTTTTGTTGTTATACATTTAAAATTATTGTATGAATTTAAAGAAATCATGTTGGTTCATGTTAACATCTTATGTTTGCAGGTGTACCACAGAAAAATATCGAAAAATCTATATTATCCAACCATGAGTTATTTTATTTTGTGGACTTTGGAAAATTAAATACTATGCGAAAGTGTAGAGCGGTTGTCTAGATGCCAATCAATTTTTCTTAAGAAGATTTCATGAATTTTGTGAATATACGTAATCTCAAACGTTTGATAAATGTTTTTTAACGAACAAATTAATACTAGATATGAGAATTTTTTTAGTTTTATTGAGTAATTAACCATAGTATATTTCCAAAAAAATTGTTTTCTTTTTTATTCTTTTACTAAGATTTGTTTTCTCTTGTCAAGTGCTTTTTATAAACTCATGTTTTCAAAATCAGTATGGAATGCACCAATTTCTCTAAGATAAATTTACAAAGTTTGAATATTTTGGTCAGTTTTAACAAGTATATAGATGTATTTCATTTACCTGTTTGTGGATAAGTGCCTAAAAACGTCACATGTTTTTATTTTCAAAGAAAATCATTAATTGATTTTTATTGTCATTTAAAGAAGTTTTTGTAATCTTGGGAACACTTTGAAGTTTGAAGTGCATTCGATTTATTACTTTGAACAAATTGATAATTTTTTCTTTAGACTTCCAAAAAAGTGTATAATTAGCTCTGTTGTGATAAATAAGTGAATTGATAATACTTAAAGAAACACATGCATTAACTATATTGCTACTTGCCAAAATGTGGTAAACAAATCTTTTAACATGATAGGTGTACAAGTAATTTAAAAATAAACAATGAGATGGCATCTAGACAACCGTTTTACCGTGTAGTATATGATATTTAATTTTTTAAGTTCAAAAATAAATTAATTTTTGGTTGCGTAGTAGTGATTTTTCGACAAATTTTTCTATGATACACCTACAAAGTTCGGATGTCGATATGGACAAATATGGTATTTCTGTACAATTTGTACAAAAGTCTTAAATGTATGACAATCAAAAGGTTTTGAAAAAGCAAATTGGATAAAACCTAACATAATGAATAATTTGAGAATAAATTAACAAAAATGGTGGAGGATTAGCTCCCGTTTAGGCATCAACTCCGAACTACCTTGCATTCTTCACATTTTAAACTGGCCTCAGAATTCGTAATCCCATTATTTCCAAGTTAGAATGTTGAGAATGTGAAGGTTTCATAGAAATCACACACACTTTTGGATTTGAAGTATACAAAGAAAAAATGCAATGGTTTCACCCTTTCTTGAATTCTAAAATATGGAAAAAATCGGTGGAGAATAACTAGATAGGGACAAAGGTTGCGCCTTTGGTTAGAAAAATGGTAGAGAGGAAGCGATAGATACATTAGGTTATCGTGTGGTTCTAAATAGTGTCAAAAAGCACATTCTTTTTAGCGGTCAATGCGAAACAATTGAGTGTTTGGATCTCCTACTTCAAACTTTAAAATCCCGCACAGTTTTTAACGAGATGATGTTATTTTGGCAAGCACATTATTGAAAAACCAAATACAAACTCTAGAGCCATCAATCGTAATAGACGTGTATAGATACATTGCAATTTGCTCTTTACATACTTTTAAATGACACTGACATTGTTGATTACGTGCAGGGTAATGCAAGTGAAGATGATTCCAAATGATACAGTCGTCAACTTGCTTCACAATAACACAGTGGCTTTCATGACACACACAAGAGCCTTGCGGTTTCTTTTCCGGAACATCGACATCCATTACTTTGTTTGTAGTACTTTTGGTCTTCAGTGGAAAAGGCCTTTGTTTAGGCTTTTATGTATTAAAATTACCTATTGCAATTCCTTCAGTTTTTAATGCGACGCAACACCAGTTACACTTATTACTACTTCTATTCTCTACTACATGTCCTAATCATAGTCTTGTGATATACAATACTTAAATAGAACTATTTTTATGCATTCCAAAAGAGCACTCAGCTTCCAGTATAACTCCACTTCATTAATCATAGCAATGCTCTTAGTTCTCAACTTGTATCAAAAGTTTCATTATTCTTTTCCTCTCTAATTTGTTTTTCAAATATTCTCATAAACAACACTGGTAATTTAGCTATTAAAAACCAGAATCTAGAGGTCTCAAATTACGAAGCTCTTCAATACATTCAATTAGAGGGTGCATATATACTCTTAAGGAGAGAAATCTAAAATGGATTGAGTTGCCGCAATGTAAATTGTATAATTCCTTAGAATGCTTTCAGATATGTTGCATCATCGTTGCTGATACCAGTCACATCTGCTACAGCTCCAATCTAAAAGCAATGAAAATGCGAGTGAATCGACCCGAGAATGCGCAAGTGGAAGCGGTAAATAAAATTACGTAAATTAAAAGCCGAACATAATAATACCATGATTCCAAGTGGTGTACCCTTGGAGTTGCGGGGCGATCGATATAGTTAATTACAACAACAATAAAATTAAACGGTGCTTATGGTAAAATTAAAAACGAGAAGTGCGAGAAACGTAAATCAAGAATTGCCTTTGATTGATTTACTTTGAACCTCCTTCATTTGAGTCGTTTACGTGAGACTTCAACGTTAAAGTCCTTTAAAGACGCGTCCACACCACACCTGAATATGAGATCCCTTAATTCAATTTGATAGAAAAGAATTAAGGAGAAAAAGAATACACCTTGGAGAGGGGCGCTGGACGGTTGTTCTAGGGTAGGAAAATTATTTTTGTGTTGTGAGGTTTCATTAGTTATTTCAAGTAACTAATATACATATACATATATATATATATATATACCTTGAATGGATTGATAATTTGTACAAAAGTATTAAATGTACGACAATCAAAAAATTTTACAAAAGCAAATTGGATAAAACCTAATATAATGAATAATTTAAGAATAAATTAGCAAAAACAGTGAGGATTATCTCCCCTTTAGGCATCAACTCCGAACTACCTTGCATTCTTCACATTTTAAACTAGCCTCAAAATTCATAACCCGTTACTTCCAAGTTAGAATGTTGATAATGTGAAGGTTTCATAGAAAATCAAATACATTTTGGATTTGAAGTATACAAAGAAAAATGCAATGTTAGATAGGGACAAAGATTACGTCTTTGGTTAGAAAAATGGTAGAGAGGAAGAGACAGATACATTAGGTTGTCATGTGCTACTAGATAGTGTCCAAAAGCACATTCTTTTTAGCGGTTAATGTGAAAAAATTGAGTGTGTTTAAATCTCCTACTTCAATCTTTAAATTGACGAGATGATGTTATTTAGGCAAGCACATAATTGAGAAACCAAATACAAACTCTAGAACCATCAATCATAATAGACGTGTATAGATAGATTGCATGCTATACGTTATGCATTTTGCTCTTTACATATCTTGAAATGATATTGATATTGTTTGATTATATGCAGGTTAATGCTAGTGAACATGACCCGTCATTACTAGGGATTTCCAAGGTAATTCACGTCTTTAACTCAATTTCCCATAGATGGCGCCAATTGATGCATGCGATTTCAGCACCAGCCCAAGTCTTAGGGTCTTGATATCGAGATTGGACAAACGGAGCGAAAACTTTTAAGAAAGAGAACTTGCAAAATAAAATGTTAGCATTCTAGCGCCCAAATTAGTATTGAATCTGAAGAACAATAGTTCAAAGTGATAAAAAAATGTTAATGAAATGAAACGTAATACTGGAAAAGATAAATAAATCGCATTTTGTCAATGCCATAGAATGATAGAAGAGTGATAACCAATGTTCTGTCTCTTGAAGGTATCCCCCCTCACCAGGGAACCGATCGTGCTCCATATTCTTGCAGTGAATGGGTAGGATTAGTTGAGATAAGATATGATCAAGTTCTATTTTTAGGGATTGTACTGTTGGAGCCATTATTTAGGTGAGGGAGAGAGTCCAAGACAGAGAATGACTCCTAGACCGCAAGGAGTCTGCTGTGTGTTAGAGTCCGAGTTCTTGGGGGAGGTCTTCCTGCCACGCACATTCCATGTCAACAGGGGGGGCCTTACGTGGAGAGCTAATATGTCTGCCACGCAGGCTTCAAGGACCACCATGTATATGAGGATTGGGCCAGCTACAAGTGTTTGGACCGAGCGTGTTTGGCCATGTGACCTGGGTTTCTTTCCTCGTCATGGGCATACCAAGGTGAGGCGTTTGGGCTTCTTATTTTGTTTTTTTGCCTAATTATGCTGGGCCATACCCATCATTCATTAACAAGTATTATAGGGTTAAGATAACTAATAACAACTATATTTTGCTATAGTGGATACTAAATATAATAGTAAAATTTATATACAATATATTAAACATCTATTTTCAAAAAAAAATATCAAAACGTAATACATTGTAGTTAAGTTTATTTTCAGATAATATAAACCAAAATACCATATTTTTAATATCATCTAAAACTAAACTATGACATATTGACTAACAATTTTTATATATGGTGAATTTTGAAATAAATGCATTTTGTTGTAGTGGATATTGAAATCAAAGGGATTATATTAAATAGTTATTTATAAAAAAAAACATCAAAAACTGAATTATTCATTAAGCCCGTTGTTTTGAGATAATATAAACTAACATACCATATTTTAATATCATCTAAACCTAAAATATAAGAGATTGACATAATTCTAATATATAGCGGATAAACGTATTTTTGTTTTAGTGGATATTGAAATTATAGCGATAAAATTTCACACGCATTATATTAAAAAAATATATCAAAACATACTAATTGTTGGTTAAGCTTGTTTTCAGATAAAAGAAAGCAAAATACCATACTTTAATATCATCCAAAATTAAAATATGGTATATTGACTAACAATTATAATATGTGGTGAAAATTTTGAAATATAAGCATTTTGTCGCAGTGGATGTTGAAATTAAAATGGTAAAAATTTATAAGAATTATATTAAATATTTATATACAAAAAAGTTCATCAGAATGTACTTAATTATTGATTAAGTTTAACGTTGGATAATATAAACTAAAATATCATGTTTTAATGTCATCTAAAATTAAAATATGAGATTTTTAATTATATATTGCAGTAAGAAATGAATGCTAACTATTTATTGAAAATAAAATTTAGTTAGTATTAGTTATAGTAGCACACGTAGCAAATAGTTCACATGTTCTTTGTATTTATTCAAAACATTATTTTATTCTTAACCCAAATATTCACTTTACCATCATTTTGAGGATTTTGTAATTTAGATTTCATAATTTTATGATTTTAATATATTAATTTATATTTTATAATATATCATTCGACTACTATAATTCACACGATTGTTAGATATGATCGGTTAAAACTTTTAATCTATAGATAATAAAATGAATCATTGAAACTATCCACTTAAGCGTCACGCATCCGTAAATGTGGTCAACCTAAATGAGTTTTATTATGCCAAATAGAATATAATGTATTTTTTAGATTAAAATAAAAAATTATTAAATTTCATCCAAAAGAGATATTATCTAACGGCTTTTGGATAAAGAATTAAAAATATTGAATTTATCAAAAAGAATCTGTTCTATATTATCTAACAAGTTTTTTAAGATACACAATAAAAAATATTAATATTTGTACAAAAAATTCTAATTAATATCATTTTCTTTATTGTTTCTTTAAGTGCATAAAAATATGTATATTCAATATCTAGTTTTTCAATTGGACAACAATTTAAATCTCCAAGCAAGAAGGTTAATTTTGTTATTTTAGATCAAAAAAGAAAAAACATTGTTACCGTTAAGGATTTCTTACGGTTGGCCACTTCATATTAAAGGCACTCCTCACCTTCTCAAGGCAGCCGCTCCTCTCCTCCCCCAACAGCCACTCTCTACTCTAACCGCGGCATCAGTCGTCTTTTTAGGCAGCCACCTCCGCCGTCCGCCGTTCTCGTCCTGCGACCGCCAACCTCGTGTGCCGGCCACCATTTGGCTTCCGTCTCTTATTTCTTCAGGTAATTCTTGAAATTCATCAACTCAAAATCAAACGAGTTCATTTAATTTCTTAAATCAATGGTTTATGAAATATTAATTTGAATAATTTTTTAAGATCACCGACTTAGATTACACGATTTTTTGTATATTCTCGATTTTTTTCTTGGAAGGTTTAGGCCAATTGTTCCAAGGGTTCTTTTATAATTACTTCAAGAAGCATGAGTTCACAAAAGTATTCCATTGTATCACAAATTTGTGCAATCCGGCTTTACTCAAGATTCATGAGGATAATTTTAACCAAAGAATTGTTGCCATTTTTCCAGGAATTGCAAGAGTCAAAAAAAGACAGTGTTGCACTTTCAATGTGGAGTGGAGCAGCAGTGACAAAACCTGGTTCGAAGCTGTTGTGCGAGACAAGGGTTGAGGGAGTTGCAAACAAAGATGCCGGTGTTGACATTGATGAGGAGAACAACCAAGATGGCTCCCCGAATTGGAGATTTTGGAGGGCTCTTCCCTTTTGGTATGGTTGTTTTTTCATATGATTATAATCTGTTGGTGCTTCTATGCTTTTGGTCACTAGAATGGATAAAATGCTTTTGTTGTCTATATATTCTGCTTTTGACCTTCTATAAGTTATGGCATGAAGAGAAACGGAGGAAAAAGAAACTCAACACTCTTGATTTTTGTAGACTTCCTTCCATGTTTCTTTGCTCTCCATCTCGAGGGATATTTAGATTTTATTCTTCTGTCCTTTTGCTGAGCGTCTCTGTAAAGTTGGGGTTTCATAATTGTTTATCGTAGTTTTGAGATACAATATTTGAACAGGGTTTAGGATCTTTGTGTGATGTGTTGGTCGATTGTCCTCAATTATTTTTGTTTGTACCAGCTTGTTTAATTTTACGGAGGAACACAGTTGTTTCGGGGGGGTTCTCATTTCTTTGTTCTCAAATGCTCTTGCATTTGGACACCCGATATTGTACGACAGTCAACAATTATGTTCAGAGTTTGACCCCAAAAAACTGCTGCAATTGAACTTTCCACCGTCACCTTTTGATCAAATTTCAGCTGGTAGAAATTAGTAGATTTTTCTGTAAATTTTCACCAAAAATGCATGTATATCTCGACTCTTCAAATACGAAAAATAATTTTATCTAGTCTTTCTTTTGTCTTTTTGATTTTGATTTGGTGGTCTTTCCCTTCTTGTAATGGGATTTAATCACATTTGTATGCTTTCAGTGGATTCCCATTTGGTGGTTGATAGTTGAAACCAAATTTGAGATTGCAACTGTGGCCTTAATCAGACTGCAATTTTGATTTCGTAGTTCTCTCTTAATCAGACTATTGGCCTTGAATTGGTAAGAGAGGTTAGTGATGTTTTCTCCTTTGCTACAACTTTGGTTTGGAAAAGTTTTGGCTTTGATCGGGAAGAGCAGTAAGTTACTACTTTGTCTTAACTACTATTATCTTTTTCCAGTCAATTTCTCCTATCTCTATCGTAATGCATATATGTTATTCACTGAAATTTAAGTGCCAGCTATAAACTCTCTGCTACTCCAATTTGATCTCATCTTAAAATTTCTCATTTTCTTCTATGTCTTGGTTTATTCGTAGTTCTCTCTTAATGCAAAGTACACGGAGAAAGGGCTGATTGAATTGTGATGTCATATTATTTATTAGCAATTATTTTATTTGCAAGCTTATTGTTAGCAATATTGTCATTGTCTATATCTTACTAGTGCCATTAAACTTGTGAATTGTCTAGCATGTTTCAAGTCCCAAAAAGCATCAGTTAGATATGAGGAGCCATCGTTAGAAAATTCCGAAAGTATGTATTATGCAATCAAACATGTAGCATGCATATATTTGATTCTACAACTGCAACGCATTAGTTAGTATTATAGGTTATGTGTACTCGTTTATTAAAGGTTGAAGGCGCTACAGTTTGAATTTGGTTTTGCAAATTCTGTGTTACCGGAAAACGTCATATTGTTAAAAACTGTGTGGGAATCAAAAGGGTTGAATAGGATTTAAAATACTCAATTGTGGGACACATTTTGGCCGCTAAAAGTATGCTTTTTGATGATATTTTAGAACCTAATGTTAACTTATGTATCTTCATATTCCTCTCTTCAAATTTCTAACCAAAAAGAGACCAATGTCCTTATCAGTTCTTTCTTGCCGACTTTTCTCCCATATTTTGAAATCAATGAGGCTGAAACCATTGAATTTATGCTTTGTAAACTTCAAATCCAAATTTTGTGCGCTGATTTCTTTTTAAAACTCACGTGACCATCATTTTCACTCGGAAAGAATAGGATTGTGAATGTTTGGGGCAGTTGAAATGTGAATGGTGCAAGTATAGAGTTGAGACCTAAATTGGAGAACAAATCTCCCTCTTTTTTGTAAATTTGTTCTTGGTTAATTCGTTGTGTTGGGTTTTCTTCATGAGCTTGTTTTGAAATCTTTTGTTGTTATACATTTAAAATTATTGTATGAATTTACAGAAATCATGTTGGTTCATGTTAACATCTTATGTTTGCAGGTGTACCACAGAAAAATATCGAAAAATCTATATTATCCAACCATGAGTTATTTTATTTTGTGGACTTTGGAAAATTAAATACTATGCGAAAGTGTAGAGCGGTTGTCTAGATGCCAATCAATTTTTCTTAAGAAGATTTCATGAATTTTGTGAATATACGTAATCTCAAACGTTTGATAAATATTTTTTAACGAACAAATTAATACTAGATATGAGAATTTTTTTAGTTTTATTGAGTAATTAACCATAGTATATTTCCAAAAAAATTGTTTTCTTTTTTATTCTTTTACTAAGATTTGTTTTCTCTTGTCAAGTGCTTTTTATAAACTCATGTTTTCAAAATCAGTATGGAATGCACCAATTTCTCTAAGATAAATTTACAAAGTTTGAATATTTTGGTCAGTTTTAACAAGTATATAGATGTATTTCATTTACCTGTTTGTGGATAAGTGCCTAAAAACGTCACATGTTTTTATTTTCAAAGAAAATCATTAATTGATTTTTATTGTCATTTAAAGAAGTTTTTGTAATCTTGGGAACACTTTGAAGTTTGAAGTGCATTCGATTTATTACTTTGAACAAATTGATA
Source organism: Sesamum indicum (assembly GCF_026168435.1). Classification (NCBI taxonomy): domain Eukaryota; kingdom Viridiplantae; phylum Streptophyta; class Magnoliopsida; order Lamiales; family Pedaliaceae; genus Sesamum; species Sesamum indicum. The sequence goes on along the minus strand of NC_142663.1, from coordinate 13,953,381 downwards.
ATTTTTTCTTTAGACTTCCAAAAAAGTGTATAATTAGCTCTGTTGTGATAAATAAGTGAATTGATAATACTTAAAGAAACACATGCATTAACTATATTGCTACTTGCCAAAATGTGGTAAACAAATCTTTTAACATGATAGGTGTACAAGTAATTTAAAAATAAACAATGAGATGGCATCTAGACAACCGTTTTACCGTGTAGTATATGATATTTAATTTTTTAAGTTCAAAAATAAATTAATTTTTGGTTGCGTAGTAGTGATTTTTCGACAAATTTTTCTATGATACACCTACAAAGTTCGGATGTCGATATGGACAAATATGGTATTTCTGTACAATTTGTACAAAAGTCTTAAATGTATGACAATCAAAAGGTTTTGAAAAAGCAAATTGGATAAAACCTAACATAATGAATAATTTGAGAATAAATTAACAAAAATGGTGGAGGATTAGCTCCCGTTTAGGCATCAACTCCGAACTACCTTGCATTCTTCACATTTTAAACTGGCCTCAGAATTCGTAATCCCATTATTTCCAAGTTAGAATGTTGAGAATGTGAAGGTTTCATAGAAATCACACACACTTTTGGATTTGAAGTATACAAAGAAAAAATGCAATGGTTTCACCCTTTCTTGAATTCTAAAATATGGAAAAAATCGGTGGAGAATAACTAGATAGGGACAAAGGTTGCGCCTTTGGTTAGAAAAATGGTAGAGAGGAAGCGATAGATACATTAGGTTATCGTGTGGTTCTAAATAGTGTCAAAAAGCACATTCTTTTTAGCGGTCAATGCGAAACAATTGAGTGTTTGGATCTCCTACTTCAACCTTTAAAATCCCGCACAGTTTTTAACGAGATGATGTTATTTTGGCAAGCACATTATTGAAAAACCAAATACAAACTCTAGAGCCATCAATCGTAATAGACGTGTATAGATACATTGCAATTTGCTCTTTACATACTATTAAATGACACTGACATTGTTGATTACGTGCAGGGTAATGCAAGTGAAGATGATTCCAAATGATACCGTCGTCAACTTGCTTCACAATAACACAGTGGCTTTCATGACACACGCAAGAGCCTTGCGGTTTCTTTTCCGGAACATCGACATCCATTACTTTGTTTGTAGTACTTTTGGTCTTCAGTGGAAAAGGCCTTTGTTTAGGCTTTTATGTATTAAAATTACCTATTGCAATTCCTTCAGTTTTTAATGCGACGCAACACCAGTTACACTTATTACTACTTCTATTCTCTACTACATGTCCTAATCATAGTCTTGTGATATACAATACTTAAATAGAACTATTTTTATGCATTCCAAAAGAGCACTCAGCTTCCAGTATAACTCCACTTCATTAATCATAGCAATGCTCTTAGTTCTCAACTTGTATCAAAAGTTTCATTATTCTTTTCCTCTCTAATTTGTTTTTCAAATATTCTCATAAACAACACTGGTAATTTAGCTATTAAAAACCAGAATCTAGAGGTCTCAAATTACGAAGCTCTTCAATACATTCAATTAGAGGGTGCATATATACTCTTAAGGAGAGAAATCTAAAATGGATTGAGTTGCCGCAATGTAAATTGTATAATTCCTTAGAATGCTTTCAGATATGTTGCATCATCGTTGCTGATACCAGTCACATCTGCTACAGCTCCAATCTAAAAGCAATGAAAATGCGAGTGAATCGACCCGAGAATGCGCAAGTGGAAGCGGTAAATAAAATTACGTAAATTAAAAGCCGAACATAATAATACCATGATTCCAAGTGGTGTACCCTTGGAGTTGCGGGGCGATCGATATAGTTAATTACAACAACAATAAAATTAAACGGTGTTTATGGTAAAATTAAAAACGAGAAGTGCGAGAAACGTAAATCAAGAATTGCCTTTGATTGATTTACTTTGAACCTCCTTCATTTGAGCCGTTTACATGAGACTTCAACGTTAAAGTCCTTTAAAGACGCGTCCACACCACACCTGAATATGAGATCCCTTAATTCAATTTGATAGAAAAGAATTAAGGAGAAAAAGAATACACCTTGGAGAGGGGCGCTGGACGGTTGTTCTAGGGTAGGAAAATTATTTTTGTGTTGTGAGGTTTCATTAGTTATTTCAAGTAACTAATATACATATACATATATATATATATATATATATACCTTGAATGGATTGATAATTTGTACAAAAGTATTAAATGTACGACAATCAAAAAATTTTACAAAAGCAAATTGGATAAAACCTAATATAATGAATAATTTAAGAATAAATTAGCAAAAACAGTGAGGATTATCTCCCCTTTAGGCATCAACTCCGAACTACCTTGCATTCTTCACATTTTAAACTAGCCTCAAAATTCATAACCCGTTACTTCCAAGTTAGAATGTTGATAATGTGAAGGTTTCATAGAAAATCAAATACATTTTGGATTTGAAGTATACAAAGAAAAATGCAATGTTAAATAGGGACAAAGATTACGTCTTTGGTTAGAAAAATGGTAGAGAGGAAGAGACAGATACATTAGGTTGTCATGTGCTACTAGATAGTGTCCAAAAGCACATTCTTTTTAGCGGTTAATGTGAAAAAATTGAGTGTGTTTAAATCTCCTACTTCAATCTTTAAATTGACGAGATGATGTTATTTAGGCAAGCACATAATTGAGAAACCAAATACAAACTCTAGAACCATCAATCATAATAGACGTGTATAGATAGATTGCATGCTATACGTTATGCATTTTGCTCTTTACATATCTTGAAATGATATTGATATTGTTTGATTATATGCAGGTTAATGCTAGTGAACATGACCCGTCATTACTAGGGATTTCCAAGGTAATTCACGTCTTTAACTCAATTTCCCATAGATGGCGCCAATTGATGCATGCGATTTCAGCACCAGCCCAAGTCTTAGGGTCTTGATATCGAGATTGGACAAACGGAGCGAAAACTTTTAAGAAAGAGAACTTGCAAAATAAAATGTTAGCATTCTAGCGCCCAAATTAGTATTGAATCTGAAGAACAATAGTTCAAAGTGATAAAAAAATGTTAATGAAATGAAACGTAATACTGGAAAAGATAAATAAATCGCATTTTGTCAATGCCATAGAATGATAGAAGAGTGATAACCAATGTTCTGTCTCTTGAAGGTATCCCCCCTCACCAGGGAACCGATCGTGCTCCATATTCTTGCAGTGAATGGGTAGGATTAGTTGAGATAAGATATGATCAAGTTCTATTTTTAGGGATTGTACTGTTGGAGCCATTATTTAGGTGAGGGAGAGAGTCCAAGACAGAGAATGACTCCTAGACCGCAAGGAGTCTGCTGTGTGTTAGAGTCCGAGTTCTTGGGGGAGGTCTTCCTGCCACGCACATTCCATGTCAACAGGGGGGGCCTTACGTGGAGAGCTAATATGTCTGCCACGCAGGCTTCAAGGACCACCATGTATATGAGGATTGGGCCAGCTACAAGTGTTTGGACCGAGCGTGTTTGGCCATGTGACCTGGGTTTCTTTCCTCGTCATGGGCATACCAAGGTGAGGCGTTTGGGCTTCTTATTTTGTTTTTTTGCCTAATTATGCTGGGCCATACCCATCATTCATTAACAAGTATTATAGGGTTAAGATAACTAATAACAACTATATTTTGCTATAGTGGATACTAAATATAATAGTAAAATTTATATACAATATATTAAACATCTATTTTCAAAAAAAAATATCAAAACGTAATACATTGTAGTTAAGTTTATTTTCAGATAATATAAACCAAAATACCATATTTTTAATATCATCTAAAACTAAACTATGACATATTGACTAACAATTTTTATATATGGTGAATTTTGAAATAAATGCATTTTGTTGTAGTGGATATTGAAATCAAAGGGATTATATTAAATAGTTATTTATAAAAAAAAACATCAAAAACTGAATTATTCATTAAGCCCGTTGTTTTGAGATAATATAAACTAACATACCATATTTTAATATCATCTAAACCTAAAATATAAGAGATTGACATAATTCTAATATATAGTGGATAAACGTATTTTTGTTTTAGTGGATATTGAAATTATAGCGATAAAATTTCACACGCATTATATTAAAAAAAATATATCAAAACATACTAATTGTTGGTTAAGCTTGTTTTCAGATAAAAGAAAGCAAAATACCATACTTTAATATCATCCAAAATTAAAATATGGTATATTGACTAACAATTATAATATGTGGTGAAAATTTTGAAATATAAGCATTTTGTCGCAGTGGATGTTGAAATTAAAATGGTAAAAATTTATAAGAATTATATTAAATATTTATATACAAAAAAGTTCATCAGAATGTACTTAATTATTGATTAAGTTTAACGTTGGATAATATAAACTAAAATATCATGTTTTAATGTCATCTAAAATTAGAATATGAGATTTTTAATTATATATTGCAGTAAGAAATGAATGCTAACTATTTATTGAAAATAAAATTTAGTTAGTATTAGTTATAGTAGCACACGTAGCAAATAGTTCACATGTTCTTTGTATTTATTCAAAATATTATTTTATTCTTAACCCAAATATTCACTTTACCATCATTTTGAGGATTTTGTAATTTAGATTTCATAATTTTATGATTTTAATATATTAATTTATATTTTATAATATATCATTCGACTACTATAATTCACACGATTGTTAGATATGATCGGTTAAAACTTTTAATCTATAGATAATAAAATGAATCATTGAAACTATCCACTTAAGCGTCACGCATCCGTAAATGTGGTCAACCTAAATGAGTTTTATTATGCCAAATAGAATATAATGTATTTTTTAGATTAAAATAAAAAATTATTAAATTTCATCCAAAAGAGATATTATCTAACGGCTTTTGGATAAAGAATTAAAAATATTGAATTTATCAAAAAGAATCTGTTCTATATTATCTAACAAGTTTTTTAAGATACACAATAAAAAATATTAATATTTGTACAAAAAATTCTAATTAATATCATTTTCTTTATTGTTTCTTTAAGTGCATAAAAATATGTATATTCAATATCTAGTTTTTCAATTGGACAACAATTTAAATCTCCAAGCAAGAAGGTTAATTTTGTTATTTTAGATCAAAAAAGAAAAAACATTGTTACCGTTAAGGATTTCTTACGGTTGGCCACTTCATATTAAAGGCACTCCTCACCTTCTCAAGGCAGCCGCTCCTCTCCTCCCCCAACAGCCACTCTCTACTCTAACCGCGGCATCAGTCGTCTTTTTAGGCAGCCACCTCCGCCGTCCGCCGTTCTCGTCCTGCGACCGCCAACCTCGTGTGCCGGCCACCATTTGGCTTCCGTCTCTTATTTCTTCAGGTAATTCTTGAAATTCATCAACTCAAAATCAAACGAGTTCATTTAATTTCTTAAATCAATGGTTTATGAAATATTAATTTGAATAATTTTTTAAGATCACCGACTTAGATTACACGATTTTTTGTATATTCTCGATTTTTTTCTTGGAAGGTTTAGGCCAATTGTTCCAAGGGTTCTTTTATAATTACTTCAAGAAGCATGAGTTCACAAAAGTATTCCATTGTATCACAAATTTGTGCAATCCGGCTTTACTCAAGATTCATGAGGATAATTTTAACCAAAGAATTGTTGCCATTTTTCCAGGAATTGCAAGAGTCAAAAAAAGACAGTGTTGTACTTTCAATGTGGAGTGGAGCAGCAGTGACAAAACCTGGTTCGAAGCTGTTGTGCGAGACAAGGGTTGAGGGAGTTGCAAACAAAGATGCCGGTGTTGACATTGATGAGGAGAACAACCAAGATGGCTCCCCGAATTGGAGATTTTGGAGGGCTCTTCCCTTTTGGTATGGTTGTTTTTTCATATGATTATAATCTGTTGGTGCTTCTATGCTTTTGGTCACTAGAATGGATAAAATGCTTTTGTTGTCTATATATTCTGCTTTTGACCTTCTATAAGTTATGGCATGAAGAGAAACGGAGGAAAAAGAAACTCAACACTCTTGATTTTTGTAGACTTCCTTCCATGTTTCTTTGCTCTCCATCTCGAGGGATATTTAGATTTTATTCTTCTGTCCTTTTGCTGAGCGTCTCTGTAAAGTTGGGGTTTCATAATTGTTTATCGTAGTTTTGAGATACAATATTTGAACAGGGTTTAGGATCTTTGTGTGATGTGTTGGTCGATTGTCCTCAATTATTTTTGTTTGTACCAGCTTGTTTAATTTTACGGAGGAACACAGTTGTTTCGGGGGGGTTCTCATTTCTTTGTTCTCAAATGCTCTTGCATTTGGACACCCGATATTGTACGACAGTCAACAATTATGTTCAGAGTTTGACCCCAAAAAACTGCTGCAATTGAACTTTCCACCGTCACCTTTTGATCAAATTTCAGCTGGTAGAAATTAGTAGATTTTTCTGTAAATTTTCACCAAAAATGCATGTATATCTCGACTCTTCAAATACGAAAAATAATTTTATCTAGTCTTTCTTTTGTCTTTTTGATTTTGATTTGGTGGTCTTTCCCTTCTTGTAATGGGATTTAATCACATTTGTATGCTTTCAGTGGATTCCCATTTGGTGGTTGATAGTTGAAACCAAATTTGAGATTGCAACTGTGGCCTTAATCAGACTGCAATTTTGATTTCGTAGTTCTCTCTTAATCAGACTATTGGCCTTGAATTGGTAAGAGAGGTTAGTGATGTTTTCTCCTTTGCTACAACTTTGGTTTGGAAAAGTTTTGGCTTTGATCGGGAAGAGCAGTAAGTTACTACTTTGTCTTAACTACTATTATCTTTTTCCAGTCAATTTCTCCTATCTCTATCGTAATGCATATATGTTATTCACTGAAATTTAAGTGCCAGCTATAAACTCTCTGCTACTCCAATTTGATCTCATCTTAAAATTTCTCATTTTCTTCTATGTCTTGGTTTATTCGTAGTTCTCTCTTAATGCAAAGTACACGGAGAAAGGGCTGATTGAATTGTGATGTCATATTATTTATTAGCAATTATTTTATTTGCAAGCTTATTGTTAGCAATATTGTCATTGTCTATATCTTACTAGTGCCATTAAACTTGTGAATTGTCTAGCATGTTTCAAGTCCCAAAAAGCATCAGTTAGATATGAGGAGCCATCGTTAGAAAATTCCGAAAGTATGTATTATGCAATCAAACATGTAGCATGCATATATTTGATTCTACAACTGCAACGCATTAGTTAGTATTATAGGTTATGTGTACTCGTTTATTAAAGGTTGAAGGCGCTACAGTTTGAATTTGGTTTTGCAAATTCTGTGTTACCGGAAAACGTCATATTGTTAAAAACTGTGTGGGAATCAAAAGGGTTGAATAGGATTTAAAATACTCAATTGTGGGACACATTTTGGCCGCTAAAAGTATGCTTTTTGATGATATTTTAGAACCTAATGTTAACTTATGTATCTTCATATTCCTCTCTTCAAATTTCTAACCAAAAAGAGACCAATGTCCTTATCAGTTCTTTCTTGCCGACTTTTCTCCCATATTTTGAAATCAATGAGGCTGAAACCATTGAATTTATGCTTTGTAAACTTCAAATCCAAATTTTGTGCGCTGATTTCTTTTTAAAACTCACGTGACCATCATTTTCACTCGGAAAGAATAGGATTGTGAATGTTTGGGGCAGTTGAAATGTGAATGGTGCAAGTATAGAGTTGAGACCTAAATTGGAGAACAAATCTCCCTCTTTTTTGTAAATTTGTTCTTGGTTAATTCGTTGTGTTGGGTTTTCTTCATGAGCTTGTTTTGAAATCTTTTGTTGTTATACATTTAAAATTATTGTATGAATTTACAGAAATCATGTTGGTTCATGTTAACATCTTATGTTTGCAGGTGTACCACAGAAAAATATCGAAAAATCTATATTATCCAACCATGAGTTATTTTATTTTGTGGACTTTGGAAAATTAAATACTATGCGAAAGTGTAGAGCGGTTGTCTAGATGCCAATCAATTTTTCTTAAGAAGATTTCATGAATTTTGTGAATATACGTAATCTCAAACGTTTGATAAATATTTTTTAACGAACAAATTAATACTAGATATGAGAATTTTTTTAGTTTTATTGAGTAATTAACCATAGTATATTTCCAAAAAAATTGTTTTCTTTTTTATTCTTTTACTAAGATTTGTTTTCTCTTGTCAAGTGCTTTTTATAAACTCATGTTTTCAAAATCAGTATGGAATGCACCAATTTCTCTAAGATAAATTTACAAAGTTTGAATATTTTGGTCAGTTTTAACAAGTATATAGATGTATTTCATTTACCTGTTTGTGGATAAGTGCCTAAAAACGTCACATGTTTTTATTTTCAAAGAAAATCATTAATTGATTTTTATTGTCATTTAAAGAAGTTTTTGTAATCTTGGGAACACTTTGAAGTTTGAAGTGCATTCGATTTATTACTTTGAACAAATTGATAATTTTTTCTTTAGACTTCCAAAAAAGTGTATAATTAGCTCTGTTGTGATAAATAAGTGAATTGATAATACTTAAAGAAACACATGCATTAACTATATTGCTACTTGCCAAAATGTGGTAAACAAATCTTTTAACATGATAGGTGTACAAGTAATTTAAAAATAAACAATGAGATGGCATCTAGACAACCGTTTTACCGTGTAGTATATGATATTTAATTTTTTAAGTTCAAAAATAAATTAATTTTTGGTTGCGTAGTAGTGATTTTTCGACAAATTTTTCTATGATACACCTACAAAGTTCGGATGTCGATATGGACAAATATGGTATTTCTGTACAATTTGTACAAAAGTCTTAAATGTATGACAATCAAAAGGTTTTGAAAAAGCAAATTGGATAAAACCTAACATAATGAATAATTTGAGAATAAATTAACAAAAATGGTGGAGGATTAGCTCCCGTTTAGGCATCAACTCCGAACTACCTTGCATTCTTCACATTTTAAACTGGCCTCAGAATTCGTAATCCCATTATTTCCAAGTTAGAATGTTGAGAATGTGAAGGTTTCATAGAAATCACACACACTTTTGGATTTGAAGTATACAAAGAAAAAATGCAATGGTTTCACCCTTTCTTGAATTCTAAAATATGGAAAAAATCGGTGGAGAATAACTAGATAGGGACAAAGGTTGCGCCTTTGGTTAGAAAAATGGTAGAGAGGAAGCGATAGATACATTAGGTTATCGTGTGGTTCTAAATAGTGTCAAAAAGCACATTCTTTTTAGCGGTCAATGCGAAACAATTGAGTGTTTGGATCTCCTACTTCAACCTTTAAAATCCCGCACAGTTTTTAACGAGATGATGTTATTTTGGCAAGCACATTATTGAAAAACCAAATACAAACTCTAGAGCCATCAATCGTAATAGACGTGTATAGATACATTGCAATTTGCTCTTTACATACTATTAAATGACACTGACATTGTTGATTACGTGCAGGGTAATGCAAGTGAAGATGATTCCAAATGATACCGTCGTCAACTTGCTTCACAATAACACAGTGGCTTTCATGACACACGCAAGAGCCTTGCGGTTTCTTTTCCGGAACATCGACATCCATTACTTTGTTTGTAGTACTTTTGGTCTTCAGTGGAAAAGGCCTTTGTTTAGGCTTTTATGTATTAAAATTACCTATTGCAATTCCTTCAGTTTTTAATGCGACGCAACACCAGTTACACTTATTACTACTTCTATTCTCTACTACATGTCCTAATCATAGTCTTGTGATATACAATACTTAAATAGAACTATTTTTATGCATTCCAAAAGAGCACTCAGCTTCCAGTATAACTCCACTTCATTAATCATAGCAATGCTCTTAGTTCTCAACTTGTATCAAAAGTTTCATTATTCTTTTCCTCTCTAATTTGTTTTTCAAATATTCTCATAAACAACACTGGTAATTTAGCTATTAAAAACCAGAATCTAGAGGTCTCAAATTACGAAGCTCTTCAATACATTCAATTAGAGGGTGCATATATACTCTTAAGGAGAGAAATCTAAAATGGATTGAGTTGCCGCAATGTAAATTGTATAATTCCTTAGAATGCTTTCAGATATGTTGCATCATCGTTGCTGATACCAGTCACATCTGCTACAGCTCCAATCTAAAAGCAATGAAAATGCGAGTGAATCGACCCGAGAATGCGCAAGTGGAAGCGGTAAATAAAATTACGTAAATTAAAAGCCGAACATAATAATACCATGATTCCAAGTGGTGTACCCTTGGAGTTGCGGGGCGATCGATATAGTTAATTACAACAACAATAAAATTAAACGGTGCTTATGGTAAAATTAAAAACGAGAAGTGCGAGAAACGTAAATCAAGAATTGCCTTTGATTGATTTACTTTGAACCTCCTTCATTTGAGCCGTTTACGTGAGACTTCAACGTTAAAGTCCTTTAAAGACGCGTCCACACCACACCTGAATATGAGATCCCTTAATTCAATTTGATAGAAAAGAATTAAGGAGAAAAAGAATACACCTTGGAGAGGGGCGCTGGACGGTTGTTCTAGGGTAGGAAAATTATTTTTGTGTTGTGAGGTTTCATTAGTTATTTCAAGTAACTAATATACATATACATATATATATATATATATACCTTGAATGGATTGATAATTTGTACAAAAGTATTAAATGTACGACAATCAAAAAATTTTACAAAAGCAAATTGGATAAAACCTAATATAATGAATAATTTAAGAATAAATTAGCAAAAACAGTGAGGATTATCTCCCCTTTAGGCATCAGCTCCGAACTACCTTGCATTCTTCACATTTTAAACTAGCCTCAAAATTCATAACCCGTTACTTCCAAGTTAGAATGTTGATAATGTGAAGGTTTCATAGAAAATCAAATACATTTTGGATTTGAAGTATACAAAGAAAAATGCAATGTTAAATAGGGACAAAGATTACGTCTTTGGTTAGAAAAATGGTAGAGAGGAAGAGACAGATACATTAGGTTGTCATGTGCTACTAGATAGTGTCCAAAAGCACATTCTTTTTAGCGGTTAATGTGAAAAAATTGAGTGTGTTTAAATCTCCTACTTCAATCTTTAAATTGACGAGATGATGTTATTTAGGCAAGCACATAATTGAGAAACCAAATACAAACTCTAGAACCATCAATCATAATAGACGTGTATAGATAGATTGCATGCTATACGTTATGCATTTTGCTCTTTACATATCTTGAAATGATATTGATATTGTTTGATTATATGCAGGTTAATGCTAGTGAACATGACCCGTCATTACTAGGGATTTCCAAGGTAATTCACGTCTTTAACTCAATTTCCCATAGATGGCGCCAATTGATGCATGCGATTTCAGCACCAGCCCAAGTCTTAGGGTCTTGATATCGAGATTGGACAAACGGAGCGAAAACTTTTAAGAAAGAGAACTTGCAAAATAAAATGTTAGCATTCTAGCGCCCAAATTAGTATTGAATCTGAAGAACAATAGTTCAAAGTGATAAAAAAATGTTAATGAAATGAAACGTAATACTGGAAAAGATAAATAAATCGCATTTTGTCAATGCCATAGAATGATAGAAGAGTGATAACCAATGTTCTGTCTCTTGAAGGTATCCCCCCTCACCAGGGAACCGATCGTGCTCCATATTCTTGCAGTGAATGGGTAGGATTAGTTGAGATAAGATATGATCAAGTTCTATTTTTAGGGATTGTACTGTTGGAGCCATTATTTAGGTGAGGGAGAGAGTCCAAGACAGAGAATGACTCCTAGACCGCAAGGAGTCTGCTGTGTGTTAGAGTCCGAGTTCTTGGGGGAGGTCTTCCTGCCACGCACATTCCATGTCAACAGGGGGGGCCTTACGTGGAGAGCTAATATGTCTGCCACGCAGGCTTCAAGGACCACCATGTATATGAGGATTGGGCCAGCTACAAGTGTTTGGACCGAGCGTGTTTGGCCATGTGACCTGGGTTTCTTTCCTCGTCATGGGCATACCAAGGTGAGGCGTTTGGGCTTCTTATTTTGTTTTTTTGCCTAATTATGCTGGGCCATACCCATCATTCATTAACAAGTATTATAGGGTTAAGATAACTAATAACAACTATATTTTGCTATAGTGGATACTAAATATAATAGTAAAATTTATATACAATATATTAAACATCTATTTTCAAAAAAAAATATCAAAACGTAATACATTGTAGTTAAGTTTATTTTCAGATAATATAAACCAAAATACCATATTTTTAATATCATCTAAAACTAAACTATGACATATTGACTAACAATTTTTATATATGGTGAATTTTGAAATAAATGCATTTTGTTGTAGTGGATATTGAAATCAAAGGGATTATATTAAATAGTTATTTATAAAAAAAAACATCAAAAACTGAATTATTCATTAAGCCCGTTGTTTTGAGATAATATAAACTAACATACCATATTTTAATATCATCTAAACCTAAAATATAAGAGATTGACATAATTCTAATATATAGTGGATAAACGTATTTTTGTTTTAGTGGATATTGAAATTATAGCGATAAAATTTCACACGCATTATATTAAAAAAAATATATCAAAACATACTAATTGTTGGTTAAGCTTGTTTTCAGATAAAAGAAAGCAAAATACCATACTTTAATATCATCCAAAATTAAAATATGGTATATTGACTAACAATTATAATATGTGGTGAAAATTTTGAAATATAAGCATTTTGTCGCAGTGGATGTTGAAATTAAAATGGTAAAAATTTATAAGAATTATATTAAATATTTATATACAAAAAAGTTCATCAGAATGTACTTAATTATTGATTAAGTTTAACGTTGGATAATATAAACTAAAATATCATGTTTTAATGTCATCTAAAATTAGAATATGAGATTTTTAATTATATATTGCAGTAAGAAATGAATGCTAACTATTTATTGAAAATAAAATTTAGTTAGTATTAGTTATAGTAGCACACGTAGCAAATAGTTCACATGTTCTTTGTATTTATTCAAAATATTATTTTATTCTTAACCCAAATATTCACTCTACCATCATTTTGAGGATTTTGTAATTTAGATTTCATAATTTTATGATTTTAATATATTAATTTATATTTTATAATATATCATTCGACTACTATAATTCACACGATTGTTAGATATGATCGGTTAAAACTTTTAATCTATAGATAATAAAATGAATCATTGAAACTATCCACTTAAGCGTCACGCATCCGTAAATGTGGTCAACCTAAATGAGTTTTATTATGCCAAATAGAATATAATGTATTTTTTAGATTAAAATAAAAAATTATTAAATTTCATCCAAAAGAGATATTATCTAACGGCTTTTGGATAAAGAATTAAAAATATTGAATTTATCAAAAAGAATCTGTTCTATATTATCTAACAAGTTTTTTAAGATACACAATAAAAAATATTAATATTTGTACAAAAAATTCTAATTAATATCATTTTCTTTATTGTTTCTTTAAGTGCATAAAAATATGTATATTCAATATCTAGTTTTTCAATTGGACAACAATTTAAATCTCCAAGCAAGAAGGTTAATTTTGTTATTTTAGATCAAAAAAGAAAAAACATTGTTACCGTTAAGCATTTCTTACGGTTGGCCACTTCATATTAAAGGCACTCCTCACCTTCTCAAGGCAGCCGCTCCTCTCCTCCCCCAACAGCCACTCTCTACTCTAACCGCGGCATCAGTCGTCTTTTTAGGCAGCCACCTCCGCCGTCCGCCGTTCTCGTCCTGCGACCGCCAACCTCGTGTGCCGGCCACCATTTGGCTTCCGTCTCTTATTTCTTCAGGTAATTCTTGAAATTCATCAACTCAAAATCAAACGAGTTCATTTAATTTCTTAAATCAATGGTTTATGAAATATTAATTTGAATAATTTTTTAAGATCACCGACTTAGATTACACGATTTTTTGTATATTCTCGATTTTTTTCTTGGAAGGTTTAGGCCAATTGTTCCAAGGGTTCTTTTATAATTACTTCAAGAAGCATGAGTTCACAAAAGTATTCCATTGTATCACAAATTTGTGCAATCCGGCTTTACTCAAGATTCATGAGGATAATTTTAACCAAAGAATTGTTGCCATTTTTCCAGGAATTGCAAGAGTCAAAAAAAGACAGTGTTGCACTTTCAATGTGGAGTGGAGCAGCAGTGACAAAACCTGGTTCGAAGCTGTTGTGCGAGACAAGGGTTGAGGGAGTTGCAAACAAAGATGCCGGTGTTGACATTGATGAGGAGAACAACCAAGATGGCTCCCCGAATTGGAGATTTTGGAGGGCTCTTCCCTTTTGGTATGGTTGTTTTTTCATATGATTATAATCTGTTGGTGCTTCTATGCTTTTGGTCACTAGAATGGATAAAATGCTTTTGTTGTCTATATATTCTGCTTTTGACCTTCTATAAGTTATGGCATGAAGAGAAACGGAGGAAAAAGAAACTCAACACTCTTGATTTTTGTAGACTTCCTTCCATGTTTCTTTGCTCTCCATCTCGAGGGATATTTAGATTTTATTCTTCTGTCCTTTTGCTGAGCGTCTCTGTAAAGTTGGGGTTTCATAATTGTTTATCGTAGTTTTGAGATACAATATTTGAACAGGGTTTAGGATCTTTGTGTGATGTGTTGGTCGATTGTCCTCAATTATTTTTGTTTGTACCAGCTTGTTTAATTTTACGGAGGAACACAGTTGTTTTGGGGGGGTTCTCATTTCTTTGTTCTCAAATGCTCTTGCATTTGGACACCCGATATTGTACGACAGTCAACAATTATGTTCAGAGTTTGACCCCAAAAAACTACTGCAATTGAACTTTCCACCGTCACCTTTTGATCAAATTTCAGCTGGTAGAAATTAGTAGATTTTTCTGTAAATTTTCACCAAAAATGCATGTATATCTCGACTCTTCAAATACGAAAAATAATTTTATCTAGTCTTTCTTTTGTCTTTTTGATTTTGATTTGGTGGTCTTTCCCTTCTTGTAATGGGATTTAATCACATTTGTATGCTTTCAGTGGATTCCCATTTGGTGGTTGATAGTTGAAACCAAATTTGAGACTGCAACTTTGGCCTTAATCAGACTGCAATTTTGATTTCGTAGTTCTCTCTTAATCAGACTATTGGCCTTGAATTGGTAAGAGAGGTTAGTGATGTTTTCTCCTTTGCTACAACTTTGGTTTGGAAAAGTTTTGGCTTTGATCGGGAAGAGCAGTAAGTTACTACTTTGTCTTAATTACTATTATCTTTTTCCAGTCAATTTCTCCTATCTCTATCGTAATGCATATATGTTATTCACTGAAATTTAAGTGCCAGCTATAAACTCTCTGCTACTCCAATTTGATCTCATCTTAAAATTTCTCATTTTCTTCTATGTCTTGGTTTATTCGTAGTTCTCTCTTAATGCAAAGTACAAGGAGAAAGGGCTGATTGAATTGTGATGTCATATTATTTATTAGCAATTATTTTATTTGCAAGCTTATTGTTAGCAATATTGTCATTGTCTATATCTTACTAGTGCCATTAAACTTGTGAATTGTCTAGCATGTTTCAAGTCCCAAAAAGCATCAGTTAGATATGAGGAGCCATCGTTAGAAAATTCCGAAAGTATGTATTATGCAATCAAACATGTAGCATGCATATATTTGATTCTACAACTGCAACGCATTAGTTAGTATTATAGGTTATGTGTACTCGTTTATTAAAGGTTGAAGGCGCTACAGTTTGAATTTGGTTTTGCAAATTCTGTGTTACTGGAAAACGTCATATTGTTAAAAACTGTGTGGGAATCAAAAGGGTTGAATAGGATTTAAAACACTCAATTGTGGGACACATTTTGGCCGCTAAAAGTATGCTTTTTGATGATATTTTAGAACCTAATGTTAACTTATGTATCTTCATATTCCTCTCTTCAAATTTCTAACCAAAAAGAGACCAATGTCCTTATCAGTTCTTTCTTGCCGACTTTTCTCCCATATTTTGAAATCAATGAGGCTGAAACCATTGAATTTATGCTTTGTAAACTTCAAATCCAAATTTTGTGCGCTGATTTCTTTTTAAAACTCACGTGACCATCATTTTCACTCGGAAAGAATAGGATTGTGAATGTTTGGGGCAGTTGAAATGTGAATGGTGCAAGTATAGAGTTGAGACCTAAATTGGAGAACAAATCTCCCTCTTTTTTGTAAATTTGTTCTTGGTTAATTCGTTGTGTTGGGTTTTCTTCATGAGCTTGTTTTGAAATCTTTTGTTGTTATACATTTAAAATTATTGTATGAATTTACAGAAATCATGTTGGTTCATGTTAACATCTTATGTTTGCAGGTGTACCACAGAAAAATATCGAAAAATCTATATTATCCAACCATGAGTTATTTTATTTTGTGGACTTTGGAAAATTAAATACATGCGAAAGTGTAGAGCGGTTGTCTAGATGCCAATCAATTTTTCTTAAGAAGATTTCATGAATTTTGTGAATATACGTAATCTCAAACGTTTGATAAATGTTTTTTAACGAACAAATTAATACTAGATATGAGAATTTTTTTAGTTTTATTGAGTAATTAACCATAGTATATTTCCAAAAAAATTGTTTTCTTTTTTATTCTTTTACTAAGATTTGTTTTCTCTTGTCAAGTGCTTTTTATAAACTCATGTTTTCAAAATCAGTATGGAATGCACCAATTTCTCTAAGATAAATTTACAAAGTTTGAATATTTTGGTCAGTTTTAACAAGTATATAGATGTATTTCATTTACCTGTTTGTGGATAAGTGCCTAAAAACGTCACATGTTTTTATTTTCAAAGAAAATCATTAATTGATTTTTATTGTCATTTAAAGAAGTTTTTGTAATCTTGGGAACACTTTGAAGTTTGAAGTGCATTCGATTTATTACTTTGAACAAATTGATAATTTTTTCTTTAGACTTCCAAAAAAGTGTATAATTAGCTCTGTTGTGATAAATAAGTGAATTGATAATACTTAAAGAAACACATGCATTAACTATATTGCTACTTGCCAAAATGTGGTAAACAAATCTTTTAACATGATAGGTGTACAAGTAATTTAAAAATAAACAATGAGATGGCATCTAGACAACCGTTTTACCGTGTAGTGTATGATATTTAATTTTTTAAGTTCAAAAATAAATTAATTTTTGGTTGCGTAGTAGTGATTTTTCGACAAATTTTTCTATGATACACCTACAAAGTTCGGATGTCGATATGGACAAATATGGTATTTCTGTACAATTTGTACAAAAGTCTTAAATGTATGACAATCAAAAGGTTTTGAAAAAGCAAATTGGATAAAACCTAACATAATGAATAATTTGAGAATAAATTAACAAAAATGGTGGAGGATTAGCTCCCGTTTAGGCATCAACTCCGAACTACCTTGCATTCTTCACATTTTAAACTGGCCTCAGAATTCGTAATCCCATTATTTCCAAGTTAGAATGTTGAGAATGTGAAGGTTTCATAGAAATCACACACACTTTTGGATTTGAAGTATACAAAGAAAAAATGCAATGGTTTCACCCTTTCTTGAATTCTAAAATATGGAAAAAATCGGTGGAGAATAACTAGATAGGGACAAAGGTTGCGCCTTTGGTTAGAAAAATGGTAGAGAGGAAGCGATAGATACATTAGGTTATCGTGTGGTTCTAAATAGTGTCAAAAAGCACATTCTTTTTAGCGGTCAATGCGAAACAATTGAGTGTTTGGATCTCCTACTTCAACCTTTAAAATCCCGCACAGTTTTTAACGAGATGATGTTATTTTGGCAAGCACATTATTGAAAAACCAAATACAAACTCTAGAGCCATCAATCGTAATAGACGTGTATAGATACATTGCAATTTGCTCTTTACATACTATTAAATGACACTGACATTGTTGATTACGTGCAGGGTAATGCAAGTGAAGATGATTCCAAATGATACAGTCGTCAACTTGCTTCACAATAACACAGTGGCTTTCATGACACACACAAGAGCCTTGTGGTTTCTTTTCCGGAACATCGACATCCATTACTTTGTTTGTAGTACTTTTGGTCTTCAGTGGAAAAGGCCTTTGTTTAGGCTTTTATGTATTAAAATTACCTATTGAATTTCCTTCAGTTTTTAATGCGACGTAACACCAGTTACACTTATTACTACTTCTATTCTCTACTACATGTCCTAATCATAGTCTTGTGATATACAATACTTAAATAGAACTATTTTTATGCATTCCAAAAGAGCACTCAGCTTCCAGTATAACTCCACTTCATTAATCATAGCAATGCTCTTAGTTCTCAACTTGTATCAAAAGTTTCATTATTCTTTTCCTCTCTAATTTGTTTTTCAAATATTCTCATAAACAACACTGGTAATTTAGCTATTAAAAACCAGAATCTAGAGGTCTCAAATTACGAAGCTCTTCAATACATTCAATTAGAGGGTGCATATATACTCTTAAGGAGAGAAATCTAAAATGGATTGAGTTGCCGCAATGTAAATTGTATAATTCCTTAGAATGCTTTCAGATATGTTGCATCATCGTTGCTGATACCAGTCACATCTGCTACAGCTCCAATCTAAAAGCAATGAAAATGCGAGTGAATCGACCCGAGAATGCGCAAGTGGAAGCGGTAAATAAAATTACGTAAATTAAAAGCCGAACATAATAATACCATGATTCCAAGTGGTGTACCCTTGGAGTTGCGGGGCGATCGATATAGTTAATTACAACAACAATAAAATTAAACGGTGCTTATGGTAAAATTAAAAACGAGAAGTGCGAGAAACGTAAATCAAGAATTGCCTTTGATTGATTTACTTTGAACCTCCTTCATTTGAGCCGTTTACATGAGACTTCAACGTTAAAGTCCTTTAAAGACGCGTCCACACCACACCTGAATATGAGATCCCTTAATTCAATTTGATAGAAAAGAATTAAGGAGAAAAAGAATACACCTTGGAGAGGGGCGCTGGACGGTTGTTCTAGGGTAGGAAAATTATTTTTGTGTTGTGAGGTTTCATTAGTTATTTCAAGTAACTAATATACATATACATATATATATATATATATACCTTGAATGGATTGATAATTTGTACAAAAGTATTAAATGTACGACAATCAAAAAATTTTACAAAAGCAAATTGGATAAAACCTAATATAATGAATAATTTAAGAATAAATTAGCAAAAACAGTGAGGATTATCTCCCCTTTAGGCATCAACTCCGAACTACCTTGCATTCTTCACATTTTAAACTAGCCTCAAAATTCATAACCCGTTACTTCCAAGTTAGAATGTTGATAATGTGAAGGTTTCATAGAAAATCAAATACATTTTGGATTTGAAGTATACAAAGAAAAATGCAATGTTAGATAGGGACAAAGATTACGTCTTTGGTTAGAAAAATGGTAGAGAGGAAGAGACAGATACATTAGGTTGTCATGTGCTACTAGATAGTGTCCAAAAGCACATTCTTTTTAGCGGTTAATGTGAAAAAATTGAGTGTGTTTAAATCTCCTACTTCAATCTTTAAATTGACGAGATGATGTTATTTAGGCAAGCACATAATTGAGAAACCAAATACAAACTCTAGAACCATCAATCATAATAGACGTGTATAGATAGATTGCATGCTATACGTTATGCATTTTGCTCTTTACATATCTTGAAATGATATTGATATTGTTTGATTATATGCAGGTTAATGCTAGTGAACATGACCCGTCATTACTAGGGATTTCCAAGGTAATTCACGTCTTTAACTCAATTTCCCATAGATGGCGCCAATTGATGCATGCGATTTCAGCACCAGCCCAAGTCTTAGGGTCTTGATATCGAGATTGGACAAACGGAGCGAAAACTTTTAAGAAAGAGAACTTGCAAAATAAAATGTTAGCACTCTAGCGCCCAAATTAGTGTTGAATCTGAAGAACAATAGTTCAAAGTGATAAAAAAATGTTAATGAAATGAAACGTAATACTGGAAAAGATAAATAAATCGCATTTTGTCAATGCCATAGAATGATAGAAGAGTGATAACCAATGTTCTGTCTCTTGAAGGTATCCCCCCTCACCAGGGAACCGATCGTGCTCCATATTCTTGCAGTGAATGGGTAGGATTAGTTGAGATAAGATATGATCAAGTTCTATTTTTAGGGATTGTACTGTTGGAGCCATTATTTAGGTGAGGGAGAGAGTCCAAGACAGAGAATGACTCCTAGACCGCAAGGAGTCTGCTGTGTGTTAGAGTCCGAGTTCTTGGGGGATGTCTTCCTGCCACGCACATTCCATGTCAACAGGGGGGGCCTTACGTGGAGAGCTAATATGTCTGCCACGCAGGCTTCAAGGACCACCATGTATATGAGGATTGGGCCAGCTACAAGTGTTTGGACCGAGCGTGTTTGGCCATGTGACCTGGGTTTCTTTCCTCGTCATGGGCATACCAAGGTGAGGCGTTTGGGCTTCTTATTTTGTTTTTTTGCCTAATTATGCTGGGCCATACCCATCATTCATTAACAAGTATTATAGGGTTAAGATAACTAATAACAAATATATTTTGCTATAGTGGATATTAAATATAATAGTAAAATTTATATACAATATAATAAACATCTATTTTCAAAAAAAAATATCAAAACGTAATTCATTGTAGTTAAGTTTATTTTCAGATAATATAAACCAAAATACCATATTTTTAATATCATCTAAAACTAAACTATGACATATTGACTAACAATTTTTATATATGGTGAATTTTGAAATAAATGCATTTTGTTGTAGTGGATATTGAAATCAAAGGGATTATATTAAATAGTTATTTATAAAAAAAATATCAAAAATTGAATTATTCATTAAGCTCGTTGTTTTGAGATAATATAAACTAACATACCATATTTTAATATCATCTAAACCTAAAATATAAGAGATTGACATAATTCTAATATATAGTGGATAAACGTATTTTTGTTTTAGTGGATATTGAAATTATAGCGATAAAATTTCACACGCATTATATTAAAAAAAATATATCAAAACATACTAATTGTTGGTTAAGCTTGTTTTCAGATAAAAGAAAGCAAAATACCATACTTTAATATCATCCAAAATTAAAATATGGTATATTGACTAACAATTATAATATGTGGTGAAAATTTTGAAATATAAGCATTTTGTCGCAGTGGATGTTGAAATTAAAATGGTAAAAATTTATAAGAATTATATTAAATATTTATATACAAAAAAGTTCATCAGAATGTACTTAATTATTGATTAAGTTTAACGTTGGATAATATAAACTAAAATATCATGTTTTAATGTCATCTAAAATTAAAATATGAGATTTTTAATTATATATTGCAGTAAGAAATGAATGCTAACTATTTATTGAAAATAAAATTTAGTTAGTATTAGTTATAGTAGCACACGTAGCAAATAGTTCACATGTTCTTTGTATTTATTCAAAATATTATTTTATTCTTAACCCAAATATTCACTTTACCATCATTTTGAGGATTTTGTAATTTAGATTTCATAATTTTATGATTTTAATATATTAATTTATATTTTATAATATATCATTCGACTACTATAATTCACACGATTGTTAGATATGATCGGTTAAAACTTTTAATCTATAGATAATAAAATGAATCATTGAAACTATCCACTTAAGCGTCACGCATCCGTAAATGTGGTCAACCTAAATGAGTTTTATTATGCCAAATAGAATATAATGTATTTTTTAGATTAAAATAAAAAATTATTAAATTTCATCCAAAAGAGATATTATCTAACGGCTTTTGGATAAAGAATTAAAAATATTGAATTTATCAAAAAGAATCTGTTCTATATTATCTAACAAGTTTTTTAAGATACACAATAAAAAATATTAATATTTGTACAAAAAATTCTAATTAATATCATTTTCTTTATTGTTTCTTTAAGTGCATAAAAATATGTATATTCAATATCTAGTTTTTCAATTGGACAACAATTTAAATTTCCAAGCAAGAAGGTTAATTTTGTTATTTTAGATCAAAAAAGAAAAAACATTGTTACCGTTAAGGATTTCTTACGGTTGGCCACTTCATATTAAAGGCACTCCTCACCTTCTCAAGGCAGCCGCTCCTCTCCTCCCCCAACAGCCACTCTCTACTCTAACCGCGGCATCAGTCGTCTTTTTAGGCAGCCACCTCCGCCGTCCGCCGTTCTCGTCCTGCGACCGCCAACCTCGTGTGCCGGCCACCATTTGGCTTCCGTCTCTTATTTCTTCAGGTAATTCTTGAAATTCATCAACTCAAAATCAAACGAGTTCATTTAATTTCTTAAATCAATGGTTTATGAAATATTAATTTGAATAATTTTTTAAGATCACCGACTTAGATTACACGATTTTTTGTATATTCTCGATTTTTTTCTTGGAAGGTTTAGGCCAATTGTTCCAAGGGTTCTTTTATAATTACTTCAAGAAGCATGAGTTCACAAAAGTATTCCATTGTATCACAAATTTGTGCAATCCGGCTTTACTCAAGATTCATGAGGATAATTTTAACCAAAGAATTGTTGCCATTTTTCCAGGAATTGCAAGAGTCAAAAAAAGACAGTGTTGCACTTTCAATGTGCAGTGGAGCAGCAGTGACAAAACCTGGTTCGAAGCTGTTGTGCGAGACAAGGGTTGAGGGAGTTGCAAACAAAGATGCCGGTGTAGACATTGATGAGGAGAACAACCAAGATGGCTCCCCGAATTGGAGATTTTGGAGGGCTCTTCCCTTTTGGTATGGTTGTTTTTTCATATGATTATAATCTGTTGGTGCTTCTATGCTTTTGGTCACTAGAATGGATAAAATGCTTTTGTTGTCTATATATTCTGCTTTTGACCTTCTATAAGTTATGGCATGAAGAGAAACGGAGGAAAAAGAAACTCAACACTCTTGATTTTTGTAGACTTCCTTCCATGTTTCTTTGCTCTCCATCTCGAGGGATATTTAGATTTTATTCTTCTGTCCTTTTGCTGAGCGTCTCTGTAAAGTTGGGGTTTCATAATTGTTTATCGTAGTTTTGAGATACAATATTTGAACAGGGTTTAGGATCTTTGTGTGATGTGTTGGTCGATTGTCCTCAATTATTTTTGTTTGTACCAGCTTGTTTAATTTTACGGAGGAACACAGTTGTTTCGGGGGGGTTCTCATTTCTTTGTTCTCAAATGCTCTTGCATTTGGACACCCGATATTGTACGACAGTCAACAATTATGTTCAGAGTTTGACCCCAAAAAACTGCTGCAATTGAACTTTCCACCGTCACCTTTTGATCAAATTTCAGCTGGTAGAAATTAGTAGATTTTTCTGTAAATTTTCACCAAAAATGCATGTATATCTCGATTCTTCAAATACGAAAAATAATTTTATCTAGTCTTTCTTTTGTCTTTTTGATTTTGATTTGGTGGTCTTTCCCTTCTTGTAATGGGATTTAATCACATTTGTATGCTTTCAGTGGATTCCCATTTGGTGGTTGATAGTTGAAACCAAATTTGAGATTGCAACTGTGGCCTTAATCAGACTGCAATTTTGATTTCGTAGTTCTCTCTTAATCAGACTATTGGCCTTGAATTGGTAAGAGAGGTTAGTGATGTTTTCTCCTTTGCTACAACTTTGGTTTGGAAAAGTTTTGGCTTTGATCGGGAAGAGCAGTAAGTTACTACTTTGTCTTAACTACTATTATCTTTTTCCAGTCAATTTCTCCTATCTCTATCGTAATGCATATATGTTATTCACTGAAATTTAAGTGCCAGCTATAAACTCTCTGCTACTCCAATTTGATCTCATCTTAAAATTTCTCGTTTTCTTCTATGTCTTGGTTTATTCGTAGTTCTCTCTTAATGCAAAGTACACGGAGAAAGGGCTGATTGAATTGTGATGTCATATTATTTATTAGCAATTATTTTATTTGCAAGCTTATTGTTAGCAATATTGTCATTGTCTATATCTTACTAGTGCCATTAAACTTGTGAATTGTCTAGCATGTTTCAAGTCCCAAAAAGCATCAGTTAGATATGAGGAGCCATCGTTAGAAAATTCCGAAAGTATGTATTATGCAATCAAACATGTAGCATGCATATATTTGATTCTACAACTGCAACGCATTAGTTAGTATTATAGGTTATGTGTACTCGTTTATTAAAGGTTGAAGGCGCTACAGTTTGAATTTGGTTTTGCAAATTCTGTGTTACCGGAAAACGTCATATTGTTAAAAACTGTGTGGGAATCAAAAGGGTTGAATAGGATTTAAAACACTCAATTGTGGGACACATTTTGGCCGCTAAAAGTATGCTTTTTGATGATATTTTAGAACCTAATGTTAACTTATGTATCTTCATATTCCTCTCTTCAAATTTCTAACCAAAAAGAGACCAATGTCCTTATCAGTTCTTTCTTGCCGACTTTTCTCCTATATTTTGAAATCAATGAGGCTGAAACCATTGAATTTATGCTTTGTAAACTTCAAATCCAAATTTTGTGCGCTGATTTCTTTTTAAAACTCACGTGACCATCATTTTCACTCGGAAAGAATAGGATTGTGAATGTTTGGGGCAGTTGAAATGTGAATGGTGCAAGTATAGAGTTGAGACCTAAATTGGAGAACAAATCTCCCTCTTTTTTGTAAATTTGTTCTTGGTTAATTCGTTGTGTTGGGTTTTCTTCATGAGCTTGTTTTGAAATCTTTTGTTGTTATACATTTAAAATTATTGTATGAATTTACAGAAATCATGTTGGTTCATGTTAACATCTTATGTTTGCAGGTGTACCACAGAAAAATATCGAAAAATCTATATTATCCAACCATGAGTTATTTTATTTTGTGGACTTTGGAAAATTAAATACTATGCGAAAGTGTAGAGCGGTTGTCTAGATGCCAATCAATTTTTCTTAAGAAGATTTCATGAATTTTGTGAATATACGTAATCTCAAACGTTTGATAAATGTTTTTTAACGAACAAATTAATACTAGATATGAGAATT
Organism: Sesamum indicum; assembly: GCF_026168435.1. Taxonomy (NCBI): domain Eukaryota; kingdom Viridiplantae; phylum Streptophyta; class Magnoliopsida; order Lamiales; family Pedaliaceae; genus Sesamum; species Sesamum indicum. The sequence goes on along the minus strand of NC_142663.1, from coordinate 13,928,326 downwards.
TTTTTAGTTTTATTGAGTAATTAACCATAGTATATTTCCAAAAAAATTGTTTTCTTTTTTATTCTTTTACTAAGATTTGTTTTCTCTTGTCAAGTGCTTTTTATAAACTCATGTTTTCAAAATCAGTATGGAATGCACCAATTTCTCTAAGATAAATTTACAAAGTTTGAATATTTTGGTCAGTTTTAACAAGTATATAGATGTATTTCATTTACCTGTTTGTGGATAAGTGCCTAAAAACGTCACATGTTTTTATTTTCAAAGAAAATCATTAATTGATTTTTATTGTCATTTAAAGAAGTTTTTGTAATCTTGGGAACACTTTGAAGTTTGAAGTGCATTCGATTTATTACTTTGAACAAATTGATAATTTTTTCTTTAGACTTCCAAAAAAGTGTATAATTAGCTCTGTTGTGATAAATAAGTGAATTGATAATACTTAAAGAAACACATGCATTAACTATATTGCTACTTGCCAAAATGTGGTAAACAAATCTTTTAACATGATAGGTGTACAAGTAATTTAAAAATAAACAATGAGATGGCATCTAGACAACCGTTTTACCGTGTAGTGTATGATATTTAATTTTTTAAGTTCAAAAATAAATTAATTTTTGGTTGCGTAGTAGTGATTTTTCGACAAATTTTTCTATGATACACCTACAAAGTTCGGATGTCGATATGGACAAATATGGTATTTCTGTACAATTTGTACAAAAGTCTTAAATGTATGACAATCAAAAGGTTTTGAAAAAGCAAATTGGATAAAACCTAACATAATGAATAATTTGAGAATAAATTAACAAAAATGGTGGAGGATTAGCTCCCGTTTAGGCATCAACTCCGAACTACCTTGCATTCTTCACATTTTAAACTGGCCTCAGAATTCGTAATCCCATTATTTCCAAGTTAGAATGTTGAGAATGTGAAGGTTTCATAGAAATCACACACACTTTTGGATTTGAAGTATACAAAGAAAAAATGCAATGGTTTCACCCTTTCTTGAATTCTAAAATATGGAAAAAATCGGTGGAGAATAACTAGATAGGGACAAAGGTTGCGCCTTTGGTTAGAAAAATGGTAGAGAGGAAGCGATAGATACATTAGGTTATCGTGTGGTTCTAAATAGTGTCAAAAAGCACATTCTTTTTAGCGGTCAATGCGAAACAATTGAGTGTTTGGATCTCCTACTTCAACCTTTAAAATCCCGCACAGTTTTTAACGAGATGATGTTATTTTGGCAAGCACATTATTGAAAAACCAAATACAAACTCTAGAGCCATCAATCGTAATAGACGTGTATAGATACATTGCAATTTGCTCTTTACATACTATTAAATGACACTGACATTGTTGATTACGTGCAGGGTAATGCAAGTGAAGATGATTCCAAATGATACAGTCGTCAACTTGCTTCACAATAACACAGTGGCTTTCATGACACACACAAGAGCCTTGCGGTTTCTTTTCCGGAACATCGACATCCATTACTTTGTTTGTAGTACTTTTGGTCTTCAGTGGAAAAGGCCTTTGTTTAGGCTTTTATGTATTAAAATTACCTATTGAATTTCCTTCAGTTTTTAATGCGACGCAACACCAGTTACACTTATTACTACTTCTATTCTCTACTACATGTCCTAATCATAGTCTTGTGATATACAATACTTAAATAGAACTATTTTTATGCATTCCAAAAGAGCACTCAGCTTCCAGTATAACTCCACTTCATTAATCATAGCAATGCTCTTAGTTCTCAACTTGTATCAAAAGTTTCATTATTCTTTTCCTCTCTAATTTGTTTTTCAAATATTCTCATAAACAACACTGGTAATTTAGCTATTAAAAACCAGAATCTAGAGGTCTCAAATTACGAAGCTCTTCAATACATTCAATTAGAGGGTGCATATATACTCTTAAGGAGAGAAATCTAAAATGGATTGAGTTGCCGCAATGTAAATTGTATAATTCCTTAGAATGCTTTCAGATATGTTGCATCATCGTTGCTGATACCAGTCACATCTGCTACAGCTCCAATCTAAAAGCAATGAAAATGCGAGTGAATCGACCCGAGAATGCGCAAGTGGAAGCGGTAAATAAAATTACGTAAATTAAAAGCCGAACATAATAATACCATGATTCCAAGTGGTGTACCCTTGGAGTTGCGGGGCGATCGATATAGTTAATTACAACAACAATAAAATTAAACGGTGCTTATGGTAAAATTAAAAACGAGAAGTGCGAGAAACGTAAATCAAGAATTGCCTTTGATTGATTTACTTTGAACCTCCTTCATTTGAGCCGTTTACGTGAGACTTCAACGTTAAAGTCCTTTAAAGACGCGTCCACACCACACCTGAATATGAGATCCCTTAATTCAATTTGATAGAAAAGAATTAAGGAGAAAAAGAATACACCTTGGGAGGGGCGCTGGACGGTTGTTCTAGGGTAGGAAAATTATTTTTGTGTTGTGAGGTTTCATTAGTTATTTCAAGTAACTAATATACATATACATATATATATATATATATACCTTGAATGGATTGATAATTTGTACAAAAGTATTAAATGTACGACAATCAAAAAATTTTACAAAAGCAAATTGGATAAAACCTAATATAATGAATAATTTAAGAATAAATTAGCAAAAACAGTGAGGATTATCTCCCCTTTAGGCATCAACTCCGAACTACCTTGCATTCTTCACATTTTCGACTAGCCTCAAAATTCATAACCCGTTACTTCCAAGTTAGAATGTTGATAATGTGAAGGTTTCATAGAAAATCAAATACATTTTGGATTTGAAGTATACAAAGAAAAATGCATTGTTAGATAGGGACAAAGATTACGTCTTTGGTTAGAAAAATGGTAGAGAGGAAGAGATAGATACATTAGGTTGTCATGTGCTACTAGATAGTGTCCAAAAGCACATTCTTTTTAGCGGTTAATGTGAAAAAATTGAGTGTGTTTAAATCTCCTACTTCAATCTTTAAATTGACGAGATGATGTTATTTAGGCAAGCACATAATTGAGAAACCAAATACAAACTCTAGAACCATCAGTCATAATAGACGTGTATAGATAGATTGCATGCTATACGTTATGCATTTTGCTCTTTACATATCTTGAAATGATATTGATATTGTTTGATTATATGCAGGTTAATGCTAGTGAACATGACCCGTCATTACTAGGGATTTCCAAGGTAATTCACGTCTTTAACTCAATTTCCCATAGATGGCGCCGATTGATGCATGCGATTTCAGCACCAGCCCAAGTCTTAGGGTCTTGATATCGAGATTGGACAAACGGAGCGAAAACTTTTAAGAAAGAGAACTTGCAAAATAAAATGTTAGCACTCTAGCGCCCAAATTAGTATTGAATCTGAAAAACAATAGTTCAAAGTGATAAAAAAATGTTAATGAAATGAAACGTAATACTGGAAAAGATAAATAAATCGCATTTTGTCAATGACATAGAATGATAGAAGAGTGATAACCAATGTTCTGTCTCTTGAAGGTATCCCCCCTCACCAGGGAACCGATCGTGCTCCATATTCTTGCAGTGAATGGGTAGGATTAGTTGAGATAAGATATGATCATGTTCTATTTTTAGGGATTGTACTGTTGGAGCCATTATTTAGGTGAGGGAGAGAGTCCAAGACAGAGAATGACTCCTAGACCGCAAGGAGTCTGCTGTGTGTTAGAGTCCGAGTTCTTGGGGGAGGTCTTCCTGCCACGCACATTCCATGTCAACAGGGGGGGCCTTACGTGGAGAGCTAATATGTCTGCCACGCAGGCTTCAAGGACCACCATGTATATGAGGATTGGGCCAGCTACAAGTGTTTGGACCGAGCGTGTTTGGCCATGTGACCTGGGTTTCTTTCCTCGTCATGGGCATACCAAGGTGAGGCGTTTGGGCTTCTTATTTTGTTTTTTTGCCTAATTATGCTGGGCCATACCCATCATTCATTAACAAGTATTATAGGGTTAAGATAACTAATAACAACTATATTTTGCTATAGTGGATACTAAATATAATAGTAAAATTTATATACAATATATTAAACATCTATTTTCAAAAAAAAATATCAAAACGTAATACATTGTAGTTAAGTTTATTTTCAGATAATATAAACCAAAATACCATATTTTTAATATCATCTAAAACTAAACTATGACATATTGACTAACAATTTTTATATATGGTGAATTTTGAAATAAATGCATTTTGTTGTAGTGGATATTGAAATCAAAGGGATTATATTAAATAGTTATTTATAAAAAAAAACATCAAAAACTGAATTATTCATTAAGCCCGTTGTTTTGAGATAATATAAACTAACATACCATATTTTAATATCATCTAAACCTAAAATATAAGAGATTGACATAATTCTAATATATAGCGGATAAACGTATTTTTGTTTTAGTGGATATTGAAATTATAGCGATAAAATTTCACACGCATTATATTAAAAAAATATATCAAAACATACTAATTGTTGGTTAAGCTTGTTTTCAGATAAAAGAAAGCAAAATACCATACTTTAATATCATCCAAAATTAAAATATGGTATATTGACTAACAATTATAATATGTGGTGAAAATTTTGAAATATAAGCATTTTGTCGCAGTGGATGTTGAAATTAAAATGGTAAAAATTTATAAGAATTATATTAAATATTTATATACAAAAAAGTTCATCAGAATGTACTTAATTATTGATTAAGTTTAACATTGGATAATATAAACTAAAATATCATGTTTTAATATCATCTAAAATTAAAATATGAGATTTTTAATTATATATTGCAGTAAGAAATGAATGCTAACTATTTATTGAAAATAAAATTTAGTTAGTATTAGTTATAGTAGCACACGTAGCAAATAGTTCACATGTTCTTTGTATTTATTCAAAACATTATTTTATTCTTAACCCAAATATTCACTTTACCATCATTTTGAGGATTTTGTAATTTAGATTTCATAATTTTATGATTTTAATATATTAATTTATATTTTATAATATATCATTCGACTATTATAATTCACACGATTGTTAGATATGATCGGTTAAAACTTTTAATCTATAGATAATAAAATGAATCATTGAAACTATCCACTTAAGCGTCACGCATCCGTAAATGTGGTCAACCTAAATGAGTTTTATTATGCCAAATAGAATATAATGTATTTTTTAGATTAAAATAAAAAATTATTAAATTTCATCCAAAAGAGATATTATCTAACGGCTTTTGGATAAAGAATTAAAAATATTGAATTTATCAAAAAGAATCTGTTCTATATTATCTAACAAGTTTTTTAAGATACACAATAAAAAATATTAATATTTGTACAAAAAATTCTAATTAATATCATTTTCTTTATTGTTTCTTTAAGTGCATAAAAATATGTATATTCAATATCTAGTTTTTCAATTGGACAACAATTTAAATTTCCAAGCAAGAAGGTTAATTTTGTTATTTTAGATCAAAAAAGAAAAAACATTGTTACCGTTAAGGATTTCTTACGGTTGGCCACTTCATATTAAAGGCACTCCTCACCTTCTCAAGGCAGCCGCTCCTCTCCTCCCCCAACAGCCACTCTCTACTCTAACCGCGGCATCAGTCGTCTTTTTAGGCAGCCACCTCCGCCGTCCGCCGTTCTCGTCCTGCGACCGCCAACCTCGTGTGCCGGCCACCATTTGGCTTCCGTCTCTTATTTCTTCAGGTAATTCTTGAAATTCATCAACTCAAAATCAAACGAGTTCATTTAATTTCTTAAATCAATGGTTTATGAAATATTAATTTGAATAATTTTTTAAGATCACCGACTTAGATTACACGATTTTTTGTATATTCTCGATTTTTTTCTTGGAAGGTTTAGGCCAATTGTTCCAAGGGTTCTTTTATAATTACTTCAAGAAGCATGAGTTCACAAAAGTATTCCATTGTATCACAAATTTGTGCAATCCGGCTTTACTCAAGATTCATGAGGATAATTTTAACCAAAGAATTGTTGCCATTTTTCCAGGAATTGCAAGAGTCAAAAAAAGACAGTGTTGCACTTTCAATGTGGAGTGGAGCAGCAGTGACAAAACCTGGTTCGAAGCTGTTGTGCGAGACAAGGGTTGAGGGAGTTGCAAACAAAGATGCCGGTGTAGACATTGATGAGGAGAACAGCCAAGATGGCTCCCCGAATTGGAGATTTTGGAGGGCTCTTCCCTTTGGGTATGGTTGTTTTTTCATATGATTATAATCTGTTGGTGCTTCTATGCTTTTGGTCACTAGAATGGATAAAATGCTTTTGTTGTCTATATATTCTGCTTTTGACCTTCTATAAGTTATGGCATGAAGAGAAACGGAGGAAAAAGAAACTCAACACTCTTGATTTTTGTAGACTTCCTTCCATGTTTCTTTGCTCTCCATCTCGAGGGATATTTAGATTTTATTCTTCTGTCCTTTTGCTGAGCGTCTCTGTAAAGTTGGGGCTTCATAATTGTTTATGGTAGTTTTGAGATACAATATTTGAACAGGGTTTAGGATCTTTGTGTGATGTGTTGGTCGATTGTCCTCAATTATTTTTGTTTGTACCAGCTTGTTTAATTTTACGGAGGAACACAGTTGTTTCGGGGGGGTTCTCATTTCTTTGTTCTCAAATGCTCTTGCATTTGGACACCCGATATTGTACGACAGTCAACAATTATGTTCAGAGTTTGACCCCAAAAAACTGCTGCAATTGAACTTTCGACCGTCACCTTTTGATCAAATTTCAGCTGGTAGAAATTAGTAGATTTTTCTGTAAATTTTCACCAAAAATGCATGTATATCTCGACTCTTCAAATATGAAAAATAATTTTATCTAGTCTTTCTTTTGTCTTTTTGATTTTGATTTGGTGGTCTTTCCCTTCTTGTAATGGGATTTAATCACATTTGTATGCTTTCAGTGGATTCCCATTTGGTGGTTGATAGTTGAAACCAAATTTGAGACTGCAACTGTGGCCTTAATCAGACTGCAATTTTGATTTCGTAGTTCTCTCTTAATCAGACTATTGGCCTTGAATTGGTAAGAGAGGTTAGTGATGTTTTCTCCTTTGCTACAACTTTGGTTTGGAAAAGTTTTGGCTTTGATCGGGAAGAGCAGTAAGTTACTACTTTGTCTTAACTACTATTATCTTTTTCCAGTCAATTTCTCCTATCTCTATCGTAATGCATATATGTTATTCACTGAAATTTAAGTGCCAGCTATAAACTCTCTGCTACTCCAATTTGATCTCATCTTAAAATTTCTCATTTTCTTCTATGTCTTGGTTTATTCGTAGTTCTCTCTTAATGCAAAGTACAAGGAGAAAGGGCTGATTGAATTGTGATGTCATATTATTTATTAGCAATTATTTTATTTGCAAGCTTATTGTTAGCAATATTGTCATTGTCTATATCTTACTAGTGCCATTAAACTTGTGAATTGTCTAGCATGTTTCAAGTCCCAAAAAGCATCAGTTAGATATGAGGAGCCATCGTTAGAAAATTCCGAAAGTATGTATTATGCAATCAAACATGTAGCATGCATATATTTGATTCTACAACTGCAACGCATTAGTTAGTATTATAGGTTATGTGTACTCGTTTATTAAAGGTTGAAGGCGCTACAGTTTGAATTTGGTTTTGCAAATTCTGTGTTACCGGAAAACGTCATATTGTTAAAAACTGTGTGGGAATCAAAAGGGTTGAATAGGATTTAAAACACTCAATTGTGGGACACATTTTGGCCGCTAAAAGTATGCTTTTTGATGATATTTTAGAACCTAATGTTAACTTATGTATCTTCATATTCCTCTCTTCAAATTTCTAACCAAAAAGAGACCAATGTCCTTATCAGTTCTTTCTTGCCGACTTTTCTCCCATATTTTGAAATCAAGGAGGCTGAAACCATTGAATTTATGCTTTGTAAACTTCAAATCCAAATTTTGTGCGCTGATTTCTTTGAAAAACTCACGTGACCATCATTTTCACTCGGAAAGAATAGGATTGTGAATGTTTGGGGCAGTTGAAATGTGAATGGTGCAAGTATAGAGTTGAGACCTAAATTGGAGAACAAATCTCCCTCTTTTTTGTAAATTTGTTCTTGGTTAATTCGTTGTGTTGGGTTTTCTTCATGAGCTTGTTTTGAAATCTTTTGTTGTTATACATTTAAAATTATTGTATGAATTTAAAGAAATCATGTTGGTTCATGTTAACATCTTATGTTTGCAGGTGTACCACAGAAAAATATCGAAAAATCTATATTATCCAACCATGAGTTATTTTATTTTGTGGACTTTGGAAAATTAAATACTATGCGAAAGTGTAGAGCGGTTGTCTAGATGCCAATCAATTTTTCTTAAGAAGATTTCATGAATTTTGTGAATATACGTAATCTCAAACGTTTGATAAATGTTTTTTAACGAACAAATTAATACTAGATATGAGAATTTTTTTAGTTTTATTGAGTAATTAACCATAGTATATTTCCAAAAAAATTGTTTTCTTTTTTATTCTTTTACTAAGATTTGTTTTCTCTTGTCAAGTGCTTTTTATAAACTCATGTTTTCAAAATCAGTATGGAATGCACCAATTTCTCTAAGATAAATTTACAAAGTTTGAATATTTTGGTCAGTTTTAACAAGTATATAGATGTATTTCATTTACCTGTTTGTGGATAAGTGCCTAAAAACGTCACATGTTTTTATTTTCAAAGAAAATCATTAATTGATTTTTATTGTCATTTAAAGAAGTTTTTGTAATCTTGGGAACACTTTGAAGTTTGAAGTGCATTCGATTTATTACTTTGAACAAATTGATAATTTTTTCTTTAGACTTCCAAAAAAGTGTATAATTAGCTCTGTTGTGATAAATAAGTGAATTGATAATACTTAAAGAAACACATGCATTAACTATATTGCTACTTGCCAAAATGTGGTAAACAAATCTTTTAACATGATAGGTGTACAAGTAATTTAAAAATAAACAATGAGATGGCATCTAGACAACCGTTTTACCGTGTAGTGTATGATATTTAATTTTTTAAGTTCAAAAATAAATTAATTTTTGGTTGCGTAGTAGTGATTTTTCGACAAATTTTTCTATGATACCACCTACAAAGTTCGGATGTCGATATGGACAAATATGGTATTTCTGTACAATTTGTACAAAAGTCTTAAATGTATGACAATCAAAAGGTTTTGAAAAAGCAAATTGGATAAAACCTAACATAATGAATAATTTGAGAATAAATTAACAAAAATGGTGGAGGATTAGCTCCCGTTTAGGCATCAACTCCGAACTACCTTGCATTCTTCACATTTTAAACTGGCCTCAGAATTCGTAATCCCATTATTTCCAAGTTAGAATGTTGAGAATGTGAAGGTTTCATAGAAATCACACACACTTTTGGATTTGAAGTATACAAAGAAAAAATGCAATGGTTTCACCCTTTCTTGAATTCTAAAATATGAAAAAAATCGGTGGAGAATAACTAGATAGGGACAAAGGTTGCGCCTTTGGTTAGAAAAATGGTAGAGAGGAAGCGATAGATACATTAGGTTATCGTGTGGTTCTAAATAGTGTCAAAAAGCACATTCTTTTTAGCGGTCAATGCGAAACAATTGAGTGTTTGGATCTCCTACTTCAACCTTTAAAATCCCGCACAGTTTTTAACGAGATGATGTTATTTTGGCAAGCACATTATTGAAAAACCAAATACAAACTCTAGAGCCATCAATCGTAATAGACGTGTATAGATACATTGCAATTTGCTCTTTACATACTTTTAAATGACACTGACATTGTTGATTACGTGCAGGGTAATGCAAGTGAAGATGATTCCAAATGATACAGTCGTCAACTTGCTTCACAATAACACAGTGGCTTTCATGACACACACAAGAGCCTTGCGGTTTCTTTTCCGGAACATCGACATCCATTACTTTGTTTGTAGTACTTTTGGTCTTCAGTGGAAAAGGCCTTTGTTTAGGCTTTTATGTATTAAAATTACCTATTGCAATTCCTTCAGTTTTTAATACGACGCAACACCAGTTACACTTATTACTACTTCTATTCTCTACTACATGTCCTAATCATAGTCTTGTGATATACAATACTTAAATAGAACTATTTTTATGCATTCCAAAAGAGCACTCGGCTTCCAGTATAACTCCACTTCATTAATCATAGCAATGCTCTTAGTTCTCAACTTGTATCAAAAGTTTCATTATTCTTTTCCTCTCTAATTTGTTTTTCAAATATTCTCATAAACAACACTGGTAATTTAGCTATTAAAAACCAGAATTTAGAGGTCTCAAATTACGAAGCTCTTCAATACATTCAATTAGAGGGTGCATATATACTCTTAAGGAGAGAAATCTAAAATGGATTGAGTTGCCGCAATGTAAATTGTATAATTCCTTAGAATGCTTTCAGATATGTTGCATCATCGTTGCTGATACCAGTCACATCTGCTACAGCTCCAATCTAAAAGCAATGAAAATGCGAGTGAATCGACCCGAGAATGCGCAAGTGGAAGCGGTAAATAAAATTACGTAAATTAAAAGCCGAACATAATAATACCATGATTCCAAGTGGTGCACCCTTGGAGTTGCGGGGCGATCGATATAGTTAATTACAACAACAATAAAATTAAACGGTGCTTATGGTAAAATTAAAAACGAGAAGTGCAAGAAACGTAAATCAAGGATTGCCTTTGATTGATTTACTTTGAACCTCCTTCATTTGAGCCGTTTACGTGAGACTTCAACGTTAAAGTCCTTTAAAGACGCGTCCACACCACATCTGAATATGAGATCCCTTAATTCAATTTGATAGAAAAGAATTAAGGAGAAAAAGAATACACCTTGAGAGGGGCGCTGGACGGTTGTTCTAGGGTAGGAAAATTATTTTTGTGTTGTGTGGTTTCATTAGTTATTTCAAGTAACTAATATACATATACATATATATATATACCTTGAATGGATTGATAATTTGTACAAAAGTATTAAATGTACGACAATCAAAAAATTTTACAAAAGAAAATTGGATAAAACCTAATATAATGAATAATTTAAGAATAAATTAGCAAAAACAGTGGAGGATTATCTCCCCTTTAGGCATCAACTCCGAACTACCTTGCATTCTTCACATTTTAAACTAGCCTCAAAATTCATAACCCGTTACTTCCAAGTTAGAATGTTGATAATGTGAAGGTTTCATAGAAAATCACATACATTTTGGATTTGAAGTATACAAAGAAAAATGCAATGATTTCACCCTTTCTTGAATTTTAAAATATAGGGGAAATCGGTGGAGAATAACTAGATAGGGACAAAGATTGCGTCTTTGGTTAGAAAAATGGTAGAGAGGAAGAGACATATACATTAGGTTGTCATGTGCTACTAGATAGTGTCCAAAAGCACATTCTTTTTAGCGGTCAATGTGAAAAAATTGAGTGTTTAAATCTCCTACTTCAATCTTTAAATTGACGAGATGATGTTATTTAGGCAAGCACATAATTGAGAATCCAAATACAAACTCTAGAACCATCAATCATAACAGACGTGTATAGATAGATTGCATGCTATACGTTATGCATTTTGCTCTTTACATATCTTGAAATGATATTGATATTGTTTGATTATATGCAGGTTAATGCTAGTGAACATGACCCGTCATTACTAGGAATTTCCATGGTAATTCACGTCTTTAACTCAATTTCCCATAGATGGCGCCAATTGATGCATGCGATTTCAGCACCAGCCCAAGTCTTAGGGTCTTGATATCGAGATTGGACAAACGGAGCAAAAACTTTTAAGAAAGAGAACTTGCAAAATAAAATGTTAGCACTCTAGCGCCCAAATTAGTATTGAATCTGAAGAACAATAGTTCAAAGTGATAAAAAAATGTTAATGAAATAAACGTAATGCTGGAAAAGATAAATAAATCGCATTTTGTCAATGCCAAAGAATGATAGAAGAGTGATAACCAATGTTCTGTCTCTTGAAGGTATCCCCCCTCACCAGGGAACCGATCGTGCTCCATATTCTTGCAGTGAATGGGTAGGATTAGTTGAGATAAGATATGATCAAGTTCTATTTTTAGGGATTATACTGTTGGAGCCATTATTTAGGTGAGGGAGAGAGTCCAAGACAGAGAATGACTCCTAGACTGCAAGGAGTCTGCTGTGTGTTAGAGTCCGAGTTCTTGGGGGAGGTCTTCCTGCCACGCACATTCCATGTCAACAGGAGGGGCCTTACGTGGAGGGCCAATATGAATGCCACACAGGCTTCAAGGACCACCATGTATATGAGGATTGGGCCAGCTACAAGTGTTTGGACCGAGCGTGTTTGGCCATGTGACCTGGGTTTCTTTCCTCGTCATGGGCATACCAAGGTGAGGCGTCTGGGCTTCTTATTTTGTTTTTTTGCCTAATTATGCTGGGCCATACCCATCATTCATTAATAAGTATTATAGGGTTAAGATAACTAATAACAAATATATTTTGTTATAGTGGATATTAAATATAATAGTAAAATTTATATACAATATATTAAACATCTATTTTAAAAAAAAATTATCAAAACGTAATACATTGTAGTTAAGTTTATTTTCAGATAATATAAACCAAAATACCATATTTTTAATATCATCTAAAACTAAACTATGACATATTGACTAACAATTTTTATATATGGTGAATTTTGAAATAAATGCATTTTGTTGTAGTGGATATTGAAATCAAAGGGATTATATTAAATAGTTATTTATAAAAAAAAACATCAAAAACTGAATTATTCATTAAGCCCGTTGTTTTGAGATAATATAAACTAACATACCATATTTTAATATCATCTAAACCTAAAATATAAGAGATTGACATAATTCTAATATATAGCGGATAAACGTATTTTTGTTTTAGTGGATATTGAAATTATAGCGATAAAATTTCACACGCATTATATTAAAAAAATATATCAAAACATACTAATTGTTGGTTAAGCTTGTTTTCAGATAAAAGAAAGCAAAATACCATACTTTAATATCATCCAAAATTAAAATATGGTATATTGACTAACAATTATAATATGTGGTGAAAATTTTGAAATATAAGCATTTTGTCGCAGTGGATGTTGAAATTAAAATGGTAAAAATTTATAAGAATTATATTAAATATTTATATACAAAAAAGTTCATCAGAATGTACTTAATTATTGATTAAGTTTAACATTGGATAATATAAACTAAAATATCATGTTTTAATATCATCTAAAATTAAAATATGAGATTTTTAATTATATATTGCAGTAAGAAATGAATGCTAACTATTTATTGAAAATAAAATTTAGTTAGTATTAGTTATAGTAGCACACGTAGCAAATAGTTCACATGTTCTTTGTATTTATTCAAAACATTATTTTATTCTTAACCCAAATATTCACTTTACCATCATTTTGAGGATTTTGTAATTTAGATTTCATAATTTTATGATTTTAATATATTAATTTATATTTTATAATATATCATTCGACTATTATAATTCACACGATTGTTAGATATGATCGGTTAAAACTTTTAATCTATAGATAATAAAATGAATCATTGAAACTATCCACTTAAGCGTCACGCATCCGTAAATGTGGTCAACCTAAATGAGTTTTATTATGCCAAATAGAATATAATGTATTTTTTAGATTAAAATAAAAAATTATTAAATTTCATCCAAAAGAGATATTATCTAACGGCTTTTGGATAAAGAATTAAAAATATTGAATTTATCAAAAAGAATCTGTTCTATATTATCTAACAAGTTTTTTAAGATACACAATAAAAAATATTAATATTTGTACAAAAAATTCTAATTAATATCATTTTCTTTATTGTTTCTTTAAGTGCATAAAAATATGTATATTCAATATCTAGTTTTTCAATTGGACAACAATTTAAATTTCCAAGCAAGAAGGTTAATTTTGTTATTTTAGATCAAAAAAGAAAAAACATTGTTACCGTTAAGGATTTCTTACGGTTGGCCACTTCATATTAAAGGCACTCCTCACCTTCTCAAGGCAGCCGCTCCTCTCCTCCCCCAACAGCCACTCTCTACTCTAACCGCGGCATCAGTCGTCTTTTTAGGCAGCCACCTCCGCCGTCCGCCGTTCTCGTCCTGCGACCGCCAACCTCGTGTGCCGGCCACCATTTGGCTTCCGTCTCTTATTTCTTCAGGTAATTCTTGAAATTCATCAACTCAAAATCAAACGAGTTCATTTAATTTCTTAAATCAATGGTTTATGAAATATTAATTTGAATAATTTTTTAAGATCACCGACTTAGATTACACGATTTTTTGTATATTCTCGATTTTTTTCTTGGAAGGTTTAGGCCAATTGTTCCAAGGGTTCTTTTATAATTACTTCAAGAAGCATGAGTTCACAAAAGTATTCCATTGTATCACAAATTTGTGCAATCCGGCTTTACTCAAGATTCATGAGGATAATTTTAACCAAAGAATTGTTGCCATTTTTCCAGGAATTGCAAGAGTCAAAAAAAGACAGTGTTGCACTTTCAATGTGGAGTGGAGCAGCAGTGACAAAACCTGGTTCGAAGCTGTTGTGCGAGACAAGGGTTGAGGGAGTTGCAAACAAAGATGCCGGTGTAGACATTGATGAGGAGAACAGCCAAGATGGCTCCCCGAATTGGAGATTTTGGAGGGCTCTTCCCTTTGGGTATGGTTGTTTTTTCATATGATTATAATCTGTTGGTGCTTCTATGCTTTTGGTCACTAGAATGGATAAAATGCTTTTGTTGTCTATATATTCTGCTTTTGACCTTCTATAAGTTATGGCATGAAGAGAAACGGAGGAAAAAGAAACTCAACACTCTTGATTTTTGTAGACTTCCTTCCATGTTTCTTTGCTCTCCATCTCGAGGGATATTTAGATTTTATTCTTCTGTCCTTTTGCTGAGCGTCTCTGTAAAGTTGGGGCTTCATAATTGTTTATGGTAGTTTTGAGATACAATATTTGAACAGGGTTTAGGATCTTTGTGTGATGTGTTGGTCGATTGTCCTCAATTATTTTTGTTTGTACCAGCTTGTTTAATTTTACGGAGGAACACAGTTGTTTCGGGGGGGTTCTCATTTCTTTGTTCTCAAATGCTCTTGCATTTGGACACCCGATATTGTACGACAGTCAACAATTATGTTCAGAGTTTGACCCCAAAAAACTGCTGCAATTGAACTTTCGACCGTCACCTTTTGATCAAATTTCAGCTGGTAGAAATTAGTAGATTTTTCTGTAAATTTTCACCAAAAATGCATGTATATCTCGACTCTTCAAATATGAAAAATAATTTTATCTAGTCTTTCTTTTGTCTTTTTGATTTTGATTTGGTGGTCTTTCCCTTCTTGTAATGGGATTTAATCACATTTGTATGCTTTCAGTGGATTCCCATTTGGTGGTTGATAGTTGAAACCAAATTTGAGACTGCAACTGTGGCCTTAATCAGACTGCAATTTTGATTTCGTAGTTCTCTCTTAATCAGACTATTGGCCTTGAATTGGTAAGAGAGGTTAGTGATGTTTTCTCCTTTGCTACAACTTTGGTTTGGAAAAGTTTTGGCTTTGATCGGGAAGAGCAGTAAGTTACTACTTTGTCTTAACTACTATTATCTTTTTCCAGTCAATTTCTCCTATCTCTATCGTAATGCATATATGTTATTCACTGAAATTTAAGTGCCAGCTATAAACTCTCTGCTACTCCAATTTGATCTCATCTTAAAATTTCTCATTTTCTTCTATGTCTTGGTTTATTCGTAGTTCTCTCTTAATGCAAAGTACAAGGAGAAAGGGCTGATTGAATTGTGATGTCATATTATTTATTAGCAATTATTTTATTTGCAAGCTTATTGTTAGCAATATTGTCATTGTCTATATCTTACTAGTGCCATTAAACTTGTGAATTGTCTAGCATGTTTCAAGTCCCAAAAAGCATCAGTTAGATATGAGGAGCCATCGTTAGAAAATTCCGAAAGTATGTATTATGCAATCAAACATGTAGCATGCATATATTTGATTCTACAACTGCAACGCATTAGTTAGTATTATAGGTTATGTGTACTCGTTTATTAAAGGTTGAAGGCGCTACAGTTTGAATTTGGTTTTGCAAATTCTGTGTTACCGGAAAACGTCATATTGTTAAAAACTGTGTGGGAATCAAAAGGGTTGAATAGGATTTAAAACACTCAATTGTGGGACACATTTTGGCCGCTAAAAGTATGCTTTTTGATGATATTTTAGAACCTAATGTTAACTTATGTATCTTCATATTCCTCTCTTCAAATTTCTAACCAAAAAGAGACCAATGTCCTTATCAGTTCTTTCTTGCCGACTTTTCTCCCATATTTTGAAATCAAGGAGGCTGAAACCATTGAATTTATGCTTTGTAAACTTCAAATCCAAATTTTGTGCGCTGATTTCTTTGAAAAACTCACGTGACCATCATTTTCACTCGGAAAGAATAGGATTGTGAATGTTTGGGGCAGTTGAAATGTGAATGGTGCAAGTATAGAGTTGAGACCTAAATTGGAGAACAAATCTCCCTCTTTTTTGTAAATTTGTTCTTGGTTAATTCGTTGTGTTGGGTTTTCTTCATGAGCTTGTTTTGAAATCTTTTGTTGTTATACATTTAAAATTATTGTATGAATTTAAAGAAATCATGTTGGTTCATGTTAACATCTTATGTTTGCAGGTGTACCACAGAAAAATATCGAAAAATCTATATTATCCAACCATGAGTTATTTTATTTTGTGGACTTTGGAAAATTAAATACTATGCGAAAGTGTAGAGCGGTTGTCTAGATGCCAATCAATTTTTCTTAAGAAGATTTCATGAATTTTGTGAATATACGTAATCTCAAACGTTTGATAAATGTTTTTTAACGAACAAATTAATACTAGATATGAGAATTTTTTTAGTTTTATTGAGTAATTAACCATAGTATATTTCCAAAAAAATTGTTTTCTTTTTTATTCTTTTACTAAGATTTGTTTTCTCTTGTCAAGTGCTTTTTATAAACTCATGTTTTCAAAATCAGTATGGAATGCACCAATTTCTCTAAGATAAATTTACAAAGTTTGAATATTTTGGTCAGTTTTAACAAGTATATAGATGTATTTCATTTACCTGTTTGTGGATAAGTGCCTAAAAACGTCACATGTTTTTATTTTCAAAGAAAATCATTAATTGATTTTTATTGTCATTTAAAGAAGTTTTTGTAATCTTGGGAACACTTTGAAGTTTGAAGTGCATTCGATTTATTACTTTGAACAAATTGATAATTTTTTCTTTAGACTTCCAAAAAAGTGTATAATTAGCTCTGTTGTGATAAATAAGTGAATTGATAATACTTAAAGAAACACATGCATTAACTATATTGCTACTTGCCAAAATGTGGTAAACAAATCTTTTAACATGATAGGTGTACAAGTAATTTAAAAATAAACAATGAGATGGCATCTAGACAACCATTTTACCGTGTAGTGTATGATATTTAATTTTTTAAGTTCAAAAATAAATTAATTTTTGGTTGCGTAGTAGTGATTTTTCGACAAATTTTTCTATGATACCACCTACAAAGTTCGGATGTCGATATGGACAAATATGGTATTTCTGTACAATTTGTACAAAAGTCTTAAATGTATGACAATCAAAAGGTTTTGAAAAAGCAAATTGGATAAAACCTAACATAATGAATAATTTGAGAATAAATTAACAAAAATGGTGGAGGATTAGCTCCCGTTTAGGCATCAACTCCGAACTACCTTGCATTCTTCACATTTTAAACTGGCCTCAGAATTCGTAATCCCATTATTTCCAAGTTAGAATGTTGAGAATGTGAAGGTTTCATAGAAATCACACACACTTTTGGATTTGAAGTATACAAAGAAAAAATGCAATGGTTTCACCCTTTCTTGAATTCTAAAATATGGAAAAAATCGGTGGAGAATAACTAGATAGGGACAAAGGTTGCGCCTTTGGTTAGAAAAATGGTAGAGAGGAAGCGATAGATACATTAGGTTATCGTGTGGTTCTAAATAGTGTCAAAAAGCACATTCTTTTTAGCGGTCAATGCGAAACAATTGAGTGTTTGGATCTCCTACTTCAACCTTTAAAATCCCGCACAGTTTTTAACGAGATGATGTTATTTTGGCAAGCACATTATTGAAAAACCAAATACAAACTCTAGAGCCATCAATCGTAATAGACGTGTATAGATACATTGCAATTTGCTCTTTACATACTTTTAAATGACACTGACATTGTTGATTACGTGCAGGGTAATGCAAGTGAAGATGATTCCAAATGATACAGTCGTCAACTTGCTTCACAATAACACAGTGGCTTTCATGACACACACAAGAGCCTTGCGGTTTCTTTTCCGGAACATCGACATCCATTACTTTGTTTGTAGTACTTTTGGTCTTCAGTGGAAAAGGCCTTTGTTTAGGCTTTTATGTATTAAAATTACCTATTGCAATTCCTTCAGTTTTTAATACGACGCAACACCAGTTACACTTATTACTACTTCTATTCTCTACTACATGTCCTAATCATAGTCTTGTGATATACAATACTTAAATAGAACTATTTTTATGCATTCCAAAAGAGCACTCGGCTTCCAGTATAACTCCACTTCATTAATCATAGCAATGCTCTTAGTTCTCAACTTGTATCAAAAGTTTCATTATTCTTTTCCTCTCTAATTTGTTTTTCAAATATTCTCATAAACAACACTGGTAATTTAGCTATTAAAAACCAGAATTTAGAGGTCTCAAATTACGAAGCTCTTCAATACATTCAATTAGAGGGTGCATATATACTCTTAAGGAGAGAAATCTAAAATGGATTGAGTTGCCGCAATGTAAATTGTATAATTCCTTAGAATGCTTTCAGATATGTTGCATCATCGTTGCTGATACCAGTCACATCTGCTACAGCTCCAATCTAAAAGCAATGAAAATGCGAGTGAATCGACCCGAGAATGCGCAAGTGGAAGCGGTAAATAAAATTACGTAAATTAAAAGCCGAACATAATAATACCATGATTCCAAGTGGTGCACCCTTGGAGTTGCGGGGCGATCGATATAGTTAATTACAACAACAATAAAATTAAACGGTGCTTATGGTAAAATTAAAAACGAGAAGTGCAAGAAACGTAAATCAAGGATTGCCTTTGATTGATTTACTTTGAACCTCCTTCATTTGAGCCGTTTACGTGAGACTTCAACGTTAAAGTCCTTTAAAGACGCGTCCACACCACATCTGAATATGAGATCCCTTAATTCAATTTGATAGAAAAGAATTAAGGAGAAAAAGAATACACCTTGAGAGGGGCGCTGGACGGTTGTTCTAGGGTAGGAAAATTATTTTTGTGTTGTGTGGTTTCATTAGTTATTTCAAGTAACTAATATACATATACATATATATATATACCTTGAATGGATTGATAATTTGTACAAAAGTATTAAATGTACGACAATCAAAAAATTTTACAAAAGAAAATTGGATAAAACCTAATATAATGAATAATTTAAGAATAAATTAGCAAAAACAGTGGAGGATTATCTCCCCTTTAGGCATCAACTCCGAACTACCTTGCATTCTTCACATTTTAAACTAGCCTCAAAATTCATAACCCGTTACTTCCAAGTTAGAATGTTGATAATGTGAAGGTCTCATAGAAAATCAAATACATTTTGGATTTGAAGTATACAAAGAAAAATGCAATGTTAGATAGGGACAAAGATTACGTCTTTGGTTAGAAAAATGGTAGAGAGGAAGAGACAGATACATTAGGTTGTCATGTGCTACTAGATAGTGTCCAAAAGCACATTCTTTTTAGCGGTTAATGTGAAAAAATTGAGTGTGTTTAAATCTCCTACTTCAATCTTTAAATTGACGAGATGATGTTATTTAGGCAAGCACATAATTGAGAAACCAAATACAAACTCTAGAACCATCAATCATAATAGACGTGTATAGATAGATTGCATGCTATACGTTATGCATTTTGCTCTTTACATATCTTGAAATGATATTGATATTGTTTGATTATATGCAGGTTAATGCTAGTGAACATGACCCGTCATTACTAGGGATTTCCAAGGTAATTCACGTCTTTAACTCAATTTCCCATAGATGGCGCCAATTGATGCATGCGATTTCAGCACCAGCCCAAGTCTTAGGGTCTTGATATCGAGATTGGACAAACGGAGCGAAAACTTTTAAGAAAGAGAACTTGCAAAATAAAATGTTAGCATTCTAGCGCCCAAATTAGTATTGAATCTGAAGAACAATAGTTCAAAGTGATAAAAAAATGTTAATGAAATGAAACGTAATACTGGAAAAGATAAATAAATCGCATTTTGTCAATGCCATAGAATGATAGAAGAGTGATAACCAATGTTCTGTCTCTTGAAGGTATCCCCCCTCACCAGGGAACCGATCGTGCTCCATATTCTTGCAGTGAATGGGTAGGATTAGTTGAGATAAGATATGATCAAGTTCTATTTTTAGGGATTGTACTGTTGGAGCCATTATTTAGGTGAGGGAGAGAGTCCAAGACAGAGAATGACTCCTAGACCGCAAGGAGTCTGCTGTGTGTTAGAGTCCGAGTTCTTGGGGGAGGTCTTCCTGCCACGCACATTCCATGTCAACAGGGGGGGCCTTACGTGGAGAGCTAATATGTCTGCCACGCAGGCTTCAAGGACCACCATGTATATGAGGATTGGGCCAGCTACAAGTGTTTGGACCGAGCGTGTTTGGCCATGTGACCTGGGTTTCTTTCCTCGTCATGGGCATACCAAGGTGAGGCGTTTGGGCTTCTTATTTTGTTTTTTTGCCTAATTATGCTGGGCCATACCCATCATTCATTAACAAGTATTATAGGGTTAAGATAACTAATAACAACTATATTTTGCTATAGTGGATACTAAATATAATAGTAAAATTTATATACAATATATTAAACATCTATTTTCAAAAAAAAATATCAAAACGTAATACATTGTAGTTAAGTTTATTTTCAGATAATATAAACCAAAATACCATATTTTTAATATCATCTAAAACTAAACTATGACATATTGACTAACAATTTTTATATATGGTGAATTTTGAAATAAATGCATTTTGTTGTAGTGGATATTGAAATCAAAGGGATTATATTAAATAGTTATTTATAAAAAAAAACATCAAAAACTGAATTATTCATTAAGCCCGTTGTTTTGAGATAATATAAACTAACATACCATATTTTAATATCATCTAAACCTAAAATATAAGAGATTGACATAATTCTAATATATAGCGGATAAACGTATTTTTGTTTTAGTGGATATTGAAATTATAGCGATAAAATTTCACACGCATTATATTAAAAAAATATATCAAAACATACTAATTGTTGGTTAAGCTTGTTTTCAGATAAAAGAAAGCAAAATACCATACTTTAATATCATCCAAAATTAAAATATGGTATATTGACTAACAATTATAATATGTGGTGAAAATTTTGAAATATAAGCATTTTGTCGCAGTGGATGTTGAAATTAAAATGGTAAAAATTTATAAGAATTATATTAAATATTTATATACAAAAAAGTTCATCAGAATGTACTTAATTATTGATTAAGTTTAACGTTGGATAATATAAACTAAAATATCATGTTTTAATGTCATCTAAAATTAAAATATGAGATTTTTAATTATATATTGCAGTAAGAAATGAATGCTAACTATTTATTGAAAATAAAATTTAGTTAGTATTAGTTATAGTAGCACACGTAGCAAATAGTTCACATGTTCTTTGTATTTATTCAAAACATTATTTTATTCTTAACCCAAATATTCACTTTACCATCATTTTGAGGATTTTGTAATTTAGATTTCATAATTTTATGATTTTAATATATTAATTTATATTTTATAATATATCATTCGACTACTATAATTCACACGATTGTTAGATATGATCGGTTAAAACTTTTAATCTATAGATAATAAAATGAATCATTGAAACTATCCACTTAAGCGTCACGCATCCGTAAATGTGGTCAACCTAAATGAGTTTTATTATGCCAAATAGAATATAATGTATTTTTTAGATTAAAATAAAAAATTATTAAATTTCATCCAAAAGAGATATTATCTAACGGCTTTTGGATAAAGAATTAAAAATATTGAATTTATCAAAAAGAATCTGTTCTATATTATCTAACAAGTTTTTTAAGATACACAATAAAAAATATTAATATTTGTACAAAAAATTCTAATTAATATCATTTTCTTTATTGTTTCTTTAAGTGCATAAAAATATGTATATTCAATATCTAGTTTTTCAATTGGACAACAATTTAAATTTCCAAGCAAGAAGGTTAATTTTGTTATTTTAGATCAAAAAAGAAAAAACATTGTTACCGTTAAGGATTTCTTACGGTTGGCCACTTCATATTAAAGGCACTCCTCACCTTCTCAAGGCAGCCGCTCCTCTCCTCCCCCAACAGCCACTCTCTACTCTAACCGCGGCATCAGTCGTCTTTTTAGGCAGCCACCTCCGCCGTCCGCCGTTCTCGTCCTGCGACCGCCAACCTCGTGTGCCGGCCACCATTTGGCTTCCGTCTCTTATTTCTTCAGGTAATTCTTGAAATTCATCAACTCAAAATCAAACGAGTTCATTTAATTTCTTAAATCAATGGTTTATGAAATATTAATTTGAATAATTTTTTAAGATCACCGACTTAGATTACACGATTTTTTGTATATTCTCGATTTTTTTCTTGGAAGGTTTAGGCCAATTGTTCCAAGGGTTCTTTTATAATTACTTCAAGAAGCATGAGTTCACAAAAGTATTCCATTGTATCACAAATTTGTGCAATCCGGCTTTACTCAAGATTCATGAGGATAATTTTAACCAAAGAATTGTTGCCATTTTTCCAGGAATTGCAAGAGTCAAAAAAAGACAGTGTTGCACTTTCAATGTGGAGTGGAGCAGCAGTGACAAAACCTGGTTCGAAGCTGTTGTGCGAGACAAGGGTTGAGGGAGTTGCAAACAAAGATGCCGGTGTAGACATTGATGAGGAGAACAACCAAGATGGCTCCCCGAATTGGAGATTTTGGAGGGCTCTTCCCTTTTGGTATGGTTGTTTTTTCATATGATTATAATCTGTTGGTGCTTCTATGCTTTTGGTCACTAGAATGGATAAAATGCTTTTGTTGTCTATATATTCTGCTTTTGACCTTCTATAAGTTATGGCATGAAGAGAAACGGAGGAAAAAGAAACTCAACACTCTTGATTTTTGTAGACTTCCTTCCATGTTTCTTTGCTCTCCATCTCGAGGGATATTTAGATTTTATTCTTCTGTCCTTTTGCTGAGCGTCTCTGTAAAGTTGGGGTTTCATAATTGTTTATCGTAGTTTTGAGATACAATATTTGAACAGGGTTTAGGATCTTTGTGTGATGTGTTGGTCGATTGTCCTCAATTATTTTTGTTTGTACCAGCTTGTTTAATTTTACGGAGGAACACAGTTGTTTCGGGGGGGTTCTCATTTCTTTGTTCTCAAATGCTCTTGCATTTGGACACCCGATATTGTACGACAGTCAACAATTATGTTCAGAGTTTGACCCCAAAAAACTGCTGCAATTGAACTTTCCACCGTCACCTTTTGATCAAATTTCAGCTGGTAGAAATTAGTAGATTTTTCTGTAAATTTTCACCAAAAATGCATGTATATCTCGACTCTTCAAATACGAAAAATAATTTTATCTAGTCTTTCTTTTGTCTTTTTGATTTTGATTTGGTGGTCTTTCCCTTCTTGTAATGGGATTTAATCACATTTGTATGCTTTCAGTGGATTCCCATTTGGTGGTTGATAGTTGAAACCAAATTTGAGATTGCAACTGTGGCCTTAATCAGACTGCAATTTTGATTTCGTAGTTCTCTCTTAATCAGACTATTGGCCTTGAATTGGTAAGAGAGGTTAGTGATGTTTTCTCCTTTGCTACAACTTTGGTTTGGAAAAGTTTTGGCTTTGATCGGGAAGAGCAGTAAGTTACTACTTTGTCTTAACTACTATTATCTTTTTCCAGTCAATTTCTCCTATCTCTATCGTAATGCATATATGTTATTCACTGAAATTTAAGTGCCAGCTATAAACTCTCTGCTACTCCAATTTGATCTCATCTTAAAATTTCTCATTTTCTTCTATGTCTTGGTTTATTCGTAGTTCTCTCTTAATGCAAAGTACACGGAGAAAGGGCTGATTGAATTGTGATGTCATATTATTTATTAGCAATTATTTTATTTGCAAGCTTATTGTTAGCAATATTGTCATTGTCTATATCTTACTAGTGCCATTAAACTTGTGAATTGTCTAGCATGTTTCAAGTCCCAAAAAGCATCAGTTAGATATGAGGAGCCATCGTTAGAAAATTCCGAAAGTATGTATTATGCAATCAAACATGTAGCATGCATATATTTGATTCTACAACTGCAACGCATTAGTTAGTATTATAGGTTATGTGTACTCGTTTATTAAAGGTTGAAGGCGCTACAGTTTGAATTTGGTTTTGCAAATTCTGTGTTACCGGAAAACGTCATATTGTTAAAAACTGTGTGGGAATCAAAAGGGTTGAATAGGATTTAAAATACTCAATTGTGGGACACATTTTGGCCGCTAAAAGTATGCTTTTTGATGATATTTTAGAACCTAATGTTAACTTATGTATCTTCATATTCCTCTCTTCAAATTTCTAACCAAAAAGAGACCAATGTCCTTATCAGTTCTTTCTTGCCGACTTTTCTCCCATATTTTGAAATCAATGAGGCTGAAACCATTGAATTTATGCTTTGTAAACTTCAAATCCAAATTTTGTGCGCTGATTTCTTTTTAAAACTCACGTGACCATCATTTTCACTCGGAAAGAATAGGATTGTGAATGTTTGGGGCAGTTGAAATGTGAATGGTGCAAGTATAGAGTTGAGACCTAAATTGGAGAACAAATCTCCCTCTTTTTTGTAAATTTGTTCTTGGTTAATTCGTTGTGTTGGGTTTTCTTCATGAGCTTGTTTTGAAATCTTTTGTTGTTATACATTTAAAATTATTGTATGAATTTACAGAAATCATGTTGGTTCATGTTAACATCTTATGTTTGCAGGTGTACCACAGAAAAATATCGAAAAATCTATATTATCCAACCATGAGTTATTTTATTTTGTGGACTTTGGAAAATTAAATACATGCGAAAGTGTAGAGCGGTTGTCTAGATGCCAATCAATTTTTCTTAAGAAGATTTCATGAATTTTGTGAATATACGTAATCTCAAACGTTTGATAAATGTTTTTTAACGAACAAATTAATACTAGATATGAGAATTTTTTTAGTTTTATTGAGTAATTAACCATAGTATATTTCCAAAAAAATTGTTTTCTTTTTTATTCTTTTACTAAGATTTGTTTTCTCTTGTCAAGTGCTTTTTATAAACTCATGTTTTCAAAATCAGTATGGAATGCACCAATTTCTCTAAGATAAATTTACAAAGTTTGAATATTTTGGTCAGTTTTAACAAGTATATAGATGTATTTCATTTACCTGTTTGTGGATAAGTGCCTAAAAACGTCACATGTTTTTATTTTCAAAGAAAATCATTAATTGATTTTTATTGTCATTTAAAGAAGTTTTTGTAATCTTGGGAACACTTTGAAGTTTGAAGTGCATTCGATTTATTACTTTGAACAAATTGATAATTTTTTCTTTAGACTTCCAAAAAAGTGTATAATTAGCTCTGTTGTGATAAATAAGTGAATTGATAATACTTAAAGAAACACATGCATTAACTATATTGCTACTTGCCAAAATGTGGTAAACAAATCTTTTAACATGATAGGTGTACAAGTAATTTAAAAATAAACAATGAGATGGCATCTAGACAACCGTTTTACCGTGTAGTGTATGATATTTAATTTTTTAAGTTCAAAAATAAATTAATTTTTGGTTGCGTAGTAGTGATTTTTCGACAAATTTTTCTATGATACACCTACAAAGTTCGGATGTCGATATGGACAAATATGGTATTTCTGTACAATTTGTACAAAAGTCTTAAATGTATGACAATCAAAAGGTTTTGAAAAAGCAAATTGGATAAAACCTAACATAATGAATAATTTGAGAATAAATTAACAAAAATGGTGGAGGATTAGCTCCCGTTTAGGCATCAACTCCGAACTACCTTGCATTCTTCACATTTTAAACTGGCCTCAGAATTCGTAATCCCATTATTTCCAAGTTAGAATGTTGAGAATGTGAAGGTTTCATAGAAATCACACACACTTTTGGATTTGAAGTATACAAAGAAAAAATGCAATGGTTTCACCCTTTCTTGAATTCTAAAATATGGAAAAAATCGGTGGAGAATAACTAGATAGGGACAAAGGTTGCGCCTTTGGTTAGAAAAATGGTAGAGAGGAAGCGATAGATACATTAGGTTATCGTGTGGTTCTAAATAGTGTCAAAAAGCACATTCTTTTTAGCGGTCAATGCGAAACAATTGAGTGTTTGGATCTCCTACTTCAACCTTTAAAATCCCGCACAGTTTTTAACGAGATGATGTTATTTTGGCAAGCACATTATTGAAAAACCAAATACAAACTCTAGAGCCATCAATCGTAATAGACGTGTATAGATACATTGCAATTT
This sequence comes from Sesamum indicum, assembly GCF_026168435.1. NCBI lineage: Eukaryota > Viridiplantae > Streptophyta > Magnoliopsida > Lamiales > Pedaliaceae > Sesamum > Sesamum indicum. The sequence continues at coordinate 13,901,552 of NC_142663.1, read as the reverse complement.
GCTATTTACATACTATTAAATGACACTGACATTGTTGATTACGTGCAGGGTAATGCAAGTGAAGATGATTCCAAATGATACCGTCGTCAACTTGCTTCACAATAACACAGTGGCTTTCATGACACACGCAAGAGCCTTGCGGTTTCTTTTCCGGAACATCGACATCCATTACTTTGTTTGTAGTACTTTTGGTCTTCAGTGGAAAAGGCCTTTGTTTAGGCTTTTATGTATTAAAATTACCTATTGCAATTCCTTCAGTTTTTAATGCGACGCAACACCAGTTACACTTATTACTACTTCTATTCTCTACTACATGTCCTAATCATAGTCTTGTGATATACAATACTTAAATAGAACTATTTTTATGCATTCCAAAAGAGCACTCAGCTTCCAGTATAACTCCACTTCATTAATCATAGCAATGCTCTTAGTTCTCAACTTGTATCAAAAGTTTCATTATTCTTTTCCTCTCTAATTTGTTTTTCAAATATTCTCATAAACAACACTGGTAATTTAGCTATTAAAAACCAGAATCTAGAGGTCTCAAATTACGAAGCTCTTCAATACATTCAATTAGAGGGTGCATATATACTCTTAAGGAGAGAAATCTAAAATGGATTGAGTTGCCGCAATGTAAATTGTATAATTCCTTTGAATGCTTTCAGATATGTTGCATCATCGTTGCTGATACCAGTCACATCTGCTACAGCTCCAATCTAAAAGCAATGAAAATGCGAGTGAATCGACCCGAGAATGCGCAAGTGGAAGCGGTAAATAAAATTACGTAAATTAAAAGCCGAACATAATAATACCATGATTCCAAGTGGTGTACCCTTGGAGTTGCGGGGCGATCGATATAGTTAATTACAACAACAATAAAATTAAACGGTGCTTATGGTAAAATTAAAAACGAGAAGTGCGAGAAACGTAAATCAAGAATTGCCTTTGATTGATTTACTTTGAACCTCCTTCATTTGAGCCGTTTACGTGAGACTTCAACGTTAAAGTCCTTTAAAGACGCGTCCACACCACACCTGAATATGAGATCCCTTAATTCAATTTGATAGAAAAGAATTAAGGAGAAAAAGAATACACCTTGGAGAGGGGCGCTGGACGGTTGTTCTAGGGTAGGAAAATTATTTTTGTGTTGTGAGGTTTCATTAGTTATTTCAAGTAACTAATATACATATACATATATATATATATATATACCTTGAATGGATTGATAATTTGTACAAAAGTATTAAATGTACGACAATCAAAAAATTTTACAAAAGCAAATTGGATAAAACCTAATATAATGAATAATTTAAGAATAAATTAGCAAAAACAGTGAGGATTATCTCCCCTTTAGGCATCAACTCCGAACTACCTTGCATTCTTCACATTTTAAACTTGCCTCAAAATTCATAACCCGTTACTTCCAAGTTAGAATGTTGATAATGTGAAGGTTTCATAGAAAATCAAATACATTTTGGATTTGAAGTATACAAAGAAAAATGCAATGTTAAATAGGGACAAAGATTACGTCTTTGGTTAGAAAAATGGTAGAGAGGAAGAGACAGATACATTAGGTTGTCATGTGCTACTAGATAGTGTCCAAAAGCACATTCTTTTTAGCGGTTAATGTGAAAAAATTGAGTGTGTTTAAATCTCCTACTTCAATCTTTAAATTGACGAGATGATGTTATTTAGGCAAGCACATAATTGAGAAACCAAATACAAACTCTAGAACCATCAATCATAATAGACGTGTATAGATAGATTGCATGCTATACGTTATGCATTTTGCTCTTTACATATCTTGAAATGATATTGATATTGTTTGATTATATGCAGGTTAATGCTAGTGAACATGACCCGTCATTACTAGGGATTTCCAAGGTAATTCACGTCTTTAACTCAATTTCCCATAGATGGCGCCAATTGATGCATGCGATTTCAGCACCAGCCCAAGTCTTAGGGTCTTGATATCGAGATTGGACAAACGGAGCGAAAACTTTTAAGAAAGAGAACTTGCAAAATAAAATGTTAGCATTCTAGCGCCCAAATTAGTATTGAATCTGAAGAACAATAGTTCAAAGTGATAAAAAAATGTTAATGAAATGAAACGTAATACTGGAAAAGATAAATAAATCGCATTTTGTCAATGCCATAGAATGATAGAAGAGTGATAACCAATGTTCTGTCTCTTGAAGGTATCCCCCCTCACCAGGGAACCGATCGTGCTCCATATTCTTGCAGTGAATGGGTAGGATTAGTTGAGATAAGATATGATCAAGTTCTATTTTTAGGGATTGTACTGTTGGAGCCATTATTTAGGTGAGGGAGAGAGTCCAAGACAGAGAATGACTCCTAGACCGCAAGGAGTCTGCTGTGTGTTAGAGTCCGAGTTCTTGGGGGAGGTCTTCCTGCCACGCACATTCCATGTCAACAGGGGGGGCCTTACGTGGAGAGCTAATATGTCTGCCACGCAGGCTTCAAGGACCACCATGTATATGAGGATTGGGCCAGCTACAAGTGTTTGGACCGAGCGTGTTTGGCCATGTGACCTGGGTTTCTTTCCTCGTCATGGGCATACCAAGGTGAGGCGTTTGGGCTTCTTATTTTGTTTTTTTGCCTAATTATGCTGGGCCATACCCATCATTCATTAACAAGTATTATAGGGTTAAGATAACTAATAACAACTATATTTTGCTATAGTGGATACTAAATATAATAGTAAAATTTATATACAATATATTAAACATCTATTTTCAAAAAAAAATATCAAAACGTAATACATTGTAGTTAAGTTTATTTTCAGATAATATAAACCAAAATACCATATTTTTAATATCATCTAAAACTAAACTATGACATATTGACTAACAATTTTTATATATGGTGAATTTTGAAATAAATGCATTTTGTTGTAGTGGATATTGAAATCAAAGGGATTATATTAAATAGTTATTTATAAAAAAAAACATCAAAAACTGAATTATTCATTAAGCCCGTTGTTTTGAGATAATATAAACTAACATACCATATTTTAATATCATCTAAACCTAAAATATAAGAGATTGACATAATTCTAATATATAGTGGATAAACGTATTTTTGTTTTAGTGGATATTGAAATTATAGCGATAAAATTTCACACGCATTATATTAAAAAAAATATATCAAAACATACTAATTGTTGGTTAAGCTTGTTTTCAGATAAAAGAAAGCAAAATACCATACTTTAATATCATCCAAAATTAAAATATGGTATATTGACTAACAATTATAATATGTGGTGAAAATTTTGAAATATAAGCATTTTGTCGCAGTGGATGTTGAAATTAAAATGGTAAAAATTTATAAGAATTATATTAAATATTTATATACAAAAAAGTTCATCAGAATGTACTTAATTATTGATTAAGTTTAACGTTGGATAATATAAACTAAAATATCATGTTTTAATGTCATCTAAAATTAGAATATGAGATTTTTAATTATATATTGCAGTAAGAAATGAATGCTAACTATTTATTGAAAATAAAATTTAGTTAGTATTAGTTATAGTAGCACACGTAGCAAATAGTTCACATGTTCTTTGTATTTATTCAAAATATTATTTTATTCTTAACCCAAATATTCACTTTACCATCATTTTGAGGATTTTGTAATTTAGATTTCATAATTTTATGATTTTAATATATTAATTTATATTTTATAATATATCATTCGACTACTATAATTCACACGATTGTTAGATATGATCGGTTAAAACTTTTAATCTATAGATAATAAAATGAATCATTGAAACTATCCACTTAAGCGTCACGCATCCGTAAATGTGGTCAACCTAAATGAGTTTTATTATGCCAAATAGAATATAATGTATTTTTTAGATTAAAATAAAAAATTATTAAATTTCATCCAAAAGAGATATTATCTAACGGCTTTTGGATAAAGAATTAAAAATATTGAATTTATCAAAAAGAATCTGTTCTATATTATCTAACAAGTTTTTTAAGATACACAATAAAAAATATTAATATTTGTACAAAAAATTCTAATTAATATCATTTTCTTTATTGTTTCTTTAAGTGCATAAAAATATGTATATTCAATATCTAGTTTTTCAATTGGACAACAATTTAAATTTCCAAGCAAGAAGGTTAATTTTGTTATTTTAGATCAAAAAAGAAAAAACATTGTTACCGTTAAGGATTTCTTACGGTTGGCCACTTCATATTAAAGGCACTCCTCACCTTCTCAAGGCAGCCGCTCCTCTCCTCCCCCAACAGCCACTCTCTACTCTAACCGCGGCATCAGTCGTCTTTTTAGGCAGCCACCTCCGCCGTCCGCCGTTCTCGTCCTGCGACCGCCAACCTCGTGTGCCGGCCACCATTTGGCTTCCGTCTCTTATTTCTTCAGGTAATTCTTGAAATTCATCAACTCAAAATCAAACGAGTTCATTTAATTTCTTAAATCAATGGTTTATGAAATATTAATTTGAATAATTTTTTAAGATCACCGACTTAGATTACACGATTTTTTGTATATTCTCGATTTTTTTCTTGGAAGGTTTAGGCCAATTGTTCCAAGGGTTCTTTTATAATTACTTGAAGAAGCATGAGTTCACAAAAGTATTCCATTGTATCACAAATTTGTGCAATCCGGCTTTACTCAAGATTCATGAGGATAATTTTAACCAAAGAATTGTTGCCATTTTTCCAGGAATTGCAAGAGTCAAAAAAAGACAGTGTTGCACTTTCAATGTGGAGTGGAGCAGCAGTGACAAAACCTGGTTCGAAGCTGTTGTGCGAGACAAGGGTTGAGGGAGTTGCAAACAAAGATGCCGGTGTTGACATTGATGAGGAGAACAACCAAGATGGCTCCCCGAATTGGAGATTTTGGAGGGCTCTTCCCTTTTGGTATGGTTGTTTTTTCATATGATTATAATCTGTTGGTGCTTCTATGCTTTTGGTCACTAGAATGGATAAAATGCTTTTGTTGTCTATATATTCTGCTTTTGACCTTCTATAAGTTATGGCATGAAGAGAAACGGAGGAAAAAGAAACTCAACACTCTTGATTTTTGTGGACTTCCTTCCATGTTTCTTTGCTCTCCATCTCGAGGGATATTTAGATTTTATTCTTCTGTCCTTTTGCTGAGCGTCTCTGTAAAGTTGGGGTTTCATAATTGTTTATCGTAGTTTTGAGATACAATATTTGAACAGGGTTTAGGATCTTTGTGTGATGTGTTGGTCGATTGTCCTCAATTATTTTTGTTTGTACCAGCTTGTTTAATTTTACGGAGGAACACAGTTGTTTTGGGGGGGTTCTCATTTCTTTGTTCTCAAATGCTCTTGCATTTGGACACCCGATATTGTACGACAGTCAACAATTATGTTCAAAGTTTGACCCCAAAAAACTACTGCAATTGAACTTTCCACCGTCACCTTTTGATCAAATTTCAGCTGGTAGAAATTAGTAGATTTTTCTGTAAATTTTCACCAAAAATGCATGTATATCTCGACTCTTCAAATACGAAAAATAATTTTATCTAGTCTTTCTTTTGTCTTTTTGATTTTGATTTGGTGGTCTTTCCCTTCTTGTAATGGGATTTAATCACATTTGTATGCTTTCAGTGGATTCCCATTTGGTGGTTGATAGTTGAAACCAAATTTGAGACTGCAACTTTGGCCTTAATCAGACTGCAATTTTGATTTCGTAGTTCTCTCTTAATCAGACTATTGGCCTTGAATTGGTAAGAGAGGTTAGTGATGTTTTCTCCTTTGCTACAACTTTGGTTTGGAAAAGTTTTGGCTTTGATCGGGAAGAGCAGTAAGTTACTACTTTATCTTAACTACTATTATCTTTTTCCAGTCAATTTCTCCTATCTCTATCGTAATGCATATATGTTATTCACTGAAATTTAAGTGCCAGCTATAAACTCTCTGCTACTCCAATTTGATCTCATCTTAAAATTTCTCGTTTTCTTCTATGTCTTGGTTTATTCGTAGTTCTCTCTTAATGCAAAGTACACGGAGAAAGGGCTGATTGAATTGTGATGTCATATTATTTATTAGCAATTATTTTATTTGCAAGCTTATTGTTAGCAATATTGTCATTGTCTATATCTTACTAGTGCCATTAAACTTGTGAATTGTCTTGCATGTTTCAAGTCCCAAAAAGCATCAGTTAGATATGAGGAGCCATCGTTAGAAAATTCCGAAAGTATGTATTATGCAATCAAACATGTAGCATGCATATATTTGATTCTACAACTGCAACGCATTAGTTAGTATTATAGGTTATGTGTACTCGTTTATTAAAGGTTTGAAGGCGCTACAGTTTGAATTTGGTTTTGCAAATTCTGTGTTACCGGAAAACGTCATATTGTTAAAAACTGTGTGGGAATCAAAAGGGTTGAATAGGATTTAAAACACTCAATTGTGGGACACATTTTGGCCGCTAAAAGTATGCTTTTTGATGATATTTTAGAACCTAATGTTAACTTATGTATCTTCATATTCCTCTCTTCAAATTTCTAACCAAAAAGAGACCAATGTCCTTATCAGTTCTTTCTTGCCGACTTTTCTCCCATATTTTGAAATCAATGAGGCTGAAACCATTGAATTTATGCTTTGTAAACTTCAAATCCAAATTTTGTGCGCTGATTTCTTTTTAAAACTCACGTGACCATCATTTTCACTCGGAAAGAATAGGATTGTGAATGTTTGGGGCAGTTGAAATGTGAATGGTGCAAGTATAGAGTTGAGACCTAAATTGGAGAACAAATCTCCCTCTTTTTTGTAAATTTGTTCTTGGTTAATTCGTTGTGTTGGGTTTTCTTCATGAGCTTGTTTTGAAATCTTTTGTTGTTATACATTTAAAATTATTGTATGAATTTACAGAAATCATGTTGGTTCATGTTAACATCTTATGTTTGCAGGTGTACCACAGAAAAATATCGAAAAATCTATATTATCCAACCATGAGTTATTTTATTTTGTGGACTTTGGAAAATTAAATACTATGCGAAAGTGTAGAGCGGTTGTCTAGATGCCAATCAATTTTTCTTAAGAAGATTTCATGAATTTTGTGAATATACGTAATCTCAAACGTTTGATAAATGTTTTTTAACGAACAAATTAATACTAGATATGAGAATTTTTTTAGTTTTATTGAGTAATTAACCATAGTATATTTCCAAAAAAATTGTTTTCTTTTTTATTCTTTTACTAAGATTTGTTTTCTCTTGTCAAGTGCTTTTTATAAACTCATGTTTTCAAAATCAGTATGGAATGCACCAATTTCTCTAAGATAAATTTACAAAGTTTGAATATTTTGGTCAGTTTTAACAAGTATATAGATGTATTTCATTTACCTGTTTGTGGATAAGTGCCTAAAAACGTCACATGTTTTTATTTTCAAAGAAAATCATTAATTGATTTTTATTGTCATTTAAAGAAGTTTTTGTAATCTTGGGAACACTTTGAAGTTTGAAGTGCATTCGATTTATTACTTTGAACAAATTGATAATTTTTTCTTTAGACTTCCAAAAAAGTGTATAATTAGCTCTGTTGTGATAAATAAGTGAATTGATAATACTTAAAGAAACACATGCATTAACTATATTGCTACTTGCCAAAATGTGGTAAACAAATCTTTTAACATGATAGGTGTACAAGTAATTTAAAAATAAACAATGAGATGGCATCTAGACAACCGTTTTACCGTGTAGTGTATGATATTTAATTTTTTAAGTTCAAAAATAAATTAATTTTTGGTTGCGTAGTAGTGATTTTTCGACAAATTTTTCTATGATACACCTACAAAGTTCGGATGTCGATATGGACAAATATGGTATTTCTGTACAATTTGTACAAAAGTCTTAAATGTATGACAATCAAAAGGTTTTGAAAAAGCAAATTGGATAAAACCTAACATAATGAATAATTTGAGAATAAATTAACAAAAATGGTGGAGGATTAGCTCCCGTTTAGGCATCAACTCCGAACTACCTTGCATTCTTCACATTTTAAACTGGCCTCAGAATTCGTAATCCCATTATTTCCAAGTTAGAATGTTGAGAATGTGAAGGTTTCATAGAAATCACACACACTTTTGGATTTGAAGTATACAAAGAAAAAATGCAATGGTTTCACCCTTTCTTGAATTCTAAAATATGGAAAAAATCGGTGGAGAATAACTAGATAGGGACAAAGGTTGCGCCTTTGGTTAGAAAAATGGTAGAGAGGAAGCGATAGATACATTAGGTTATCGTGTGGTTCTAAATAGTGTCAAAAAGCACATTCTTTTTAGCGGTCAATGCGAAACAATTGAGTGTTTGGATCTCCTACTTCAACCTTTAAAATCCCGCACAGTTTTTAACGAGATGATGTTATTTTGGCAAGCACATTATTGAAAAACCAAATACAAACTCTAGAGCCATCAATCGTAATAGACGTGTATAGATACATTGCAATTTGCTCTTTACATACTATTAAATGACACTGACATTGTTGATTACGTGCAGGGTAATGCAAGTGAAGATGATTCCAAATGATACAGTCGTCAACTTGCTTCACAATAACACAGTGGCTTTCATGACACACACAAGAGCCTTGTGGTTTCTTTTCCGGAACATCGACATCCATTACTTTGTTTGTAGTACTTTTGGTCTTCAGTGGAAAAGGCCTTTGTTTAGGCTTTTATGTATTAAAATTACCTATTGAATTTCCTTCAGTTTTTAATGCGACGTAACACCAGTTACACTTATTACTACTTCTATTCTCTACTACATGTCCTAATCATAGTCTTGTGATATACAATACTTAAATAGAACTATTTTTATGCATTCCAAAAGAGCACTCAGCTTCCAGTATAACTCCACTTCATTAATCATAGCAATGCTCTTAGTTCTCAACTTGTATCAAAAGTTTCATTATTCTTTTCCTCTCTAATTTGTTTTTCAAATATTCTCATAAACAACACTGGTAATTTAGCTATTAAAAACCAGAATCTAGAGGTCTCAAATTACGAAGCTCTTCAATACATTCAATTAGAGGGTGCATATATACTCTTAAGGAGAGAAATCTAAAATGGATTGAGTTGCCGCAATGTAAATTGTATAATTCCTTAGAATGCTTTCAGATATGTTGCATCATCGTTGCTGATACCAGTCACATCTGCTACAGCTCCAATCTAAAAGCAATGAAAATGCGAGTGAATCGACCCGAGAATGCGCAAGTGGAAGCGGTAAATAAAATTACGTAAATTAAAAGCCGAACATAATAATACCATGATTCCAAGTGGTGTACCCTTGGAGTTGCGGGGCGATCGATATAGTTAATTACAACAACAATAAAATTAAACGGTGCTTATGGTAAAATTAAAAACGAGAAGTGCGAGAAACGTAAATCAAGAATTGCCTTTGATTGATTTACTTTGAACCTCCTTCATTTGAGCCGTTTACGTGAGACTTCAACGTTAAAGTCCTTTAAAGACGCGTCCACACCACACCTGAATATGAGATCCCTTAATTCAATTTGATAGAAAAGAATTAAGGAGAAAAAGAATACACCTTGGAGAGGGGCGCTGGACGGTTGTTCTAGGGTAGGAAAATTATTTTTGTGTTGTGAGGTTTCATTAGTTATTTCAAGTAACTAATATACATATACATATATATATATATATATATACCTTGAATGGATTGATAATTTGTACAAAAGTATTAAATGTACGACAATCAAAAAATTTTACAAAAGCAAATTGGATAAAACCTAATATAATGAATAATTTAAGAATAAATTAGCAAAAACAGTGAGGATTATCTCCCCTTTAGGCATCAACTCCGAACTACCTTGCATTCTTCACATTTTAAACTAGCCTCAAAATTCATAACCCGTTACTTCCAAGTTAGAATGTTGATAATGTGAAGGTTTCATAGAAAATCAAATACATTTTGGATTTGAAGTATACAAAGAAAAATGCAATGTTAGATAGGGACAAAGATTACGTCTTTGGTTAGAAAAATGGTAGAGAGGAAGAGACAGATACATTAGGTTGTCATGTGCTACTAGATAGTGTCCAAAAGCACATTCTTTTTAGCGGTTAATGTGAAAAAATTGAGTGTGTTTAAATCTCCTACTTCAATCTTTAAATTGACGAGATGATGTTATTTAGGCAAGCACATAATTGAGAAACCAAATACAAACTCTAGAACCATCAATCATAATAGACGTGTATAGATAGATTGCATGCTATACGTTATGCATTTTGCTCTTTACATATCTTGAAATGATATTGATATTGTTTGATTATATGCAGGTTAATGCTAGTGAACATGACCCGTCATTACTAGGGATTTCCAAGGTAATTCACGTCTTTAACTCAATTTCCCATAGATGGCGCCAATTGATGCATGCGATTTCAGCACCAGCCCAAGTCTTAGGGTCTTGATATCGAGATTGGACAAACGGAGCGAAAACTTTTAAGAAAGAGAACTTGCAAAATAAAATGTTAGCACTCTAGCGCCCAAATTAGTGTTGAATCTGAAGAACAATAGTTCAAAGTGATAAAAAAATGTTAATGAAATGAAACGTAATACTGGAAAAGATAAATAAATCGCATTTTGTCAATGCCATAGAATGATAGAAGAGTGATAACCAATGTTCTGTCTCTTGAAGGTATCCCCCCTCACCAGGGAACCGATCGTGCTCCATATTCTTGCAGTGAATGGGTAGGATTAGTTGAGATAAGATATGATCAAGTTCTATTTTTAGGGATTGTACTGTTGGAGCCATTATTTAGGTGAGGGAGAGAGTCCAAGACAGAGAATGACTCCTAGACCGCAAGGAGTCTGCTGTGTGTTAGAGTCCGAGTTCTTGGGGGATGTCTTCCTGCCACGCACATTCCATGTCAACAGGGGGGGCCTTACGTGGAGAGCTAATATGTCTGCCACGCAGGCTTCAAGGACCACCATGTATATGAGGATTGGGCCAGCTACAAGTGTTTGGACCGAGCGTGTTTGGCCATGTGACCTGGGTTTCTTTCCTCGTCATGGGCATACCAAGGTGAGGCGTTTGGGCTTCTTATTTTGTTTTTTTGCCTAATTATGCTGGGCCATACCCATCATTCATTAACAAGTATTATAGGGTTAAGATAACTAATAACAAATATATTTTGCTATAGTGGATATTAAATATAATAGTTAAATTTATATACAATATAATAAACATCTATTTTCAAAAAAAAATATCAAAACGTAATACATTGTAGTTAAGTTTATTTTCAGATAATATAAACCAAAATACCATATTTTTAATATCATCTAAAACTAAACTATGACATATTGACTAACAATTTTTATATATGGTGAATTTTGAAATAAATGCATTTTGTTGTAGTGGATATTGAAATCAAAGGGATTATATTAAATAGTTATTTATAAAAAAAATATCAAAAATTGAATTATTCATTAAGCTCGTTGTTTTGAGATAATATAAACTAACATACCATATTTTAATATCATCTAAACCTAAAATATAAGAGATTGACATAATTCTAATATATAGTGGATAAACGTATTTTTGTTTTAGTGGATATTGAAATTATAGCGATAAAATTTCACACGCATTATATTAAAAAAAATATATCAAAACATACTAATTGTTGGTTAAGCTTGTTTTCAGATAAAAGAAAGCAAAATACCATACTTTAATATCATCCAAAATTAAAATATGGTATATTGACTAACAATTATAATATGTGGTGAAAATTTTGAAATATAAGCATTTTGTCGCAGTGGATGTTGAAATTAAAATGGTAAAAATTTATAAGAATTATATTAAATATTTATATACAAAAAAGTTCATCAGAATGTACTTAATTATTGATTAAGTTTAACGTTGGATAATATAAACTAAAATATCATGTTTTAATGTCATCTAAAATTAAAATATGAGATTTTTAATTATATATTGCAGTAAGAAATGAATGCTAACTATTTATTGAAAATAAAATTTAGTTAGTATTAGTTATAGTAGCACACGTAGCAAATAGTTCACATGTTCTTTGTATTTATTCAAAATATTATTTTATTCTTAACCCAAATATTCACTTTACCATCATTTTGAGGATTTTGTAATTTAGATTTCATAATTTTATGATTTTAATATATTAATTTATATTTTATAATATATCATTCGACTACTATAATTCACACGATTGTTAGATATGATCGGTTAAAACTTTTAATCTATAGATAATAAAATGAATCATTGAAACTATCCACTTAAGCGTCACGCATCCGTAAATGTGGTCAACCTAAATGAGTTTTATTATGCCAAATAGAATATAATGTATTTTTTAGATTAAAATAAAAAATTATTAAATTTCATCCAAAAGAGATATTATCTAACGGCTTTTGGATAAAGAATTAAAAATATTGAATTTATAAAAAAGAATCTGTTCTATATTATCTAACAAATTTTTTAAGATACACAATAAAAAATATTAATATTTGTACAAAAAATTCTAATTAATATCATTTTCTTTATTGTTTCTTTAAGTGCATAAAAATATGTATATTCAATATCTAGTTTTTCAATTGGACAACAATTTAAATTTCCAAGCAAGAAGGTTAATTTTGTTATTTTAGATCAAAAAAGAAAAAACATTGTTACCGTTAAGGATTTCTTACGGTTGGCCACTTCATATTAAAGGCACTCCTCACCTTCTCAAGGCAGCCGCTCCTCTCCTCCCCCAACAGCCACTCTCTACTCTAACCGCGGCATCAGTCGTCTTTTTAGGCAGCCACCTCCGCCGTCCGCCGTTCTCGTCCTGCGACCGCCAACCTCGTGTGCCGGCCACCATTTGGCTTCCGTCTCTTATTTCTTCAGGTAATTCTTGAAATTCATCAACTCAAAATCAAACGAGTTCATTTAATTTCTTAAATCAATGGTTTATGAAATATTAATTTGAATAATTTTTTAAGATCACCGACTTAGATTACACGATTTTTTGTATATTCTCGATTTTTTTCTTGGAAGGTTTAGGCCAATTGTTCCAAGGGTTCTTTTATAATTACTTCAAGAAGCATGAGTTCACAAAAGTATTCCATTGTATCACAAATTTGTGCAATCCGGCTTTACTCAAGATTCATGAGGATAATTTTAACCAAAGAATTGTTGCCATTTTTCCAGGAATTGCAAGAGTCAAAAAAAGACAGTGTTGCACTTTCAATGTGCAGTGGAGCAGCAGTGACAAAACCTGGTTCGAAGCTGTTGTGCGAGACAAGGGTTGAGGGAGTTGCAAACAAAGATGCCGGTGTAGACATTGATGAGGAGAACAACCAAGATGGCTCCCCGAATTGGAGATTTTGGAGGGCTCTTCCCTTTTGGTATGGTTGTTTTTTCATATGATTATAATCTGTTGGTGCTTCTATGCTTTTGGTCACTAGAATGGATAAAATGCTTTTGTTGTCTATATATTCTGCTTTTGACCTTCTATAAGTTATGGCATGAAGAGAAACGGAGGAAAAAGAAACTCAACACTCTTGATTTTTGTAGACTTCCTTCCATGTTTCTTTGCTCTCCATCTCGAGGGATATTTAGATTTTATTCTTCTGTCCTTTTGCTGAGCGTCTCTGTAAAGTTGGGGTTTCATAATTGTTTATCGTAGTTTTGAGATACAATATTTGAACAGGGTTTAGGATCTTTGTGTGATGTGTTGGTCGATTGTCCTCAATTATTTTTGTTTGTACCAGCTTGTTTAATTTTACGGAGGAACACAGTTGTTTCGGGGGGGTTCTCATTTCTTTGTTCTCAAATGCTCTTGCATTTGGACACCCGATATTGTACGACAGTCAACAATTATGTTCAGAGTTTGACCCCAAAAAACTGCTGCAATTGAACTTTCCACCGTCACCTTTTGATCAAATTTCAGCTGGTAGAAATTAGTAGATTTTTCTGTAAATTTTCACCAAAAATGCATGTATATCTCGACTCTTCAAATACGAAAAATAATTTTATCTAGTCTTTCTTTTGTCTTTTTGATTTTGATTTGGTGGTCTTTCCCTTCTTGTAATGGGATTTAATCACATTTGTATGCTTTCAGTGGATTCCCAGTTGGTGGTTGATAGTTGAAACCAAATTTGAGATTGCAACTGTGGCCTTAATCAGACTGCAATTTTGATTTCGTAGTTCTCTCTTAATCAGACTATTGGCCTTGAATTGGTAAGAGAGGTTAGTGATGTTTTCTCCTTTGCTACAACTTTGGTTTGGAAAAGTTTTGGCTTTGATCGGGAAGAGCAGTAAGTTACTACTTTGTCTTAACTACTATTATCTTTTTCCAGTCAATTTCTCCTATCTCTATCGTAATGCATATATGTTATTCACTGAAATTTAAGTGCCAACTATAAACTCTCTGCTACTCCAATTTGATCTCATCTTAAAATTTCTCGTTTTCTTCTATGTCTTGGTTTATTCGTAGTTCTCTCTTAATGCAAAGTACACGGAGAAAGGGCTGATTGAATTGTGATGTCATATTATTTATTAGCAATTATTTTATTTGCAAGCTTATTGTTAGCAATATTGTCATTGTCTATATCTTACTAGTGCCATTAAACTTGTGAATTGTCTAGCATGTTTCAAGTCCCAAAAAGCATCAGTTAGATATGAGGAGCCATCGTTAGAAAATTCCGAAAGTATGTATTATGCAATCAAACATGTAGCATGCATATATTTGATTCTACAACTGCAACGCATTAGTTAGTATTATAGGTTATGTGTACTCGTTTATTAAAGGTTGAAGGCGCTACAGTTTGAATTTGGTTTTGCAAATTCTGTGTTACCGGAAAACGTCATATTGTTAAAAACTGTGTGGGAATCAAAAGGGTTGAATAGGATTTAAAACACTCAATTGTGGGACACATTTTGGCCGCTAAAAGTATGCTTTTTGATGATATTTTAGAACCTAATGTTAACTTATGTATCTTCATATTCCTCTCTTCAAATTTCTAACCAAAAAGAGACCAATGTCCTTATCAGTTCTTTCTTGCCGACTTTTCTCCCATATTTTGAAATCAATGAGGCTGAAACCATTGAATTTATGCTTTGTAAACTTCAAATCCAAATTTTGTGCGCTGATTTCTTTTTAAAACTCACGTGACCATCATTTTCACTCGGAAAGAATAGGATTGTGAATGTTTGGGGCAGTTGAAATGTGAATGGTGCAAGTATAGAGTTGAGACCTAAATTGGAGAACAAATCTCCCTCTTTTTTGTAAATTTGTTCTTGGTTAATTCGTTGTGTTGGGTTTTCTTCATGAGCTTGTTTTGAAATCTTTTGTTGTTATACATTTAAAATTATTGTATGAATTTACAGAAATCATGTTGGTTCATGTTAACATCTTATGTTTGCAGGTGTACCACAGAAAAATATCGAAAAATCTATATTATCCAACCATGAGTTATTTTATTTTGTGGACTTTGGAAAATTAAATACTATGCGAAAGTGTAGAGCGGTTGTCTAGATGCCAATCAATTTTTCTTAAGAAGATTTCATGAATTTTGTGAATATACGTAATCTCAAACGTTTGATAAATGTTTTTTAACGAACAAATTAATACTAGATATGAGAATTTTTTTAGTTTTATTGAGTAATTAACCATAGTATATTTCCAAAAAAATTGTTTTCTTTTTTATTCTTTTACTAAGATTTGTTTTCTCTTGTCAAGTGCTTTTTATAAACTCATGTTTTCAAAATCAGTATGGAATGCACCAATTTCTCTAAGATAAATTTACAAAGTTTGAATATTTTGGTCAGTTTTAACAAGTATATAGATGTATTTCATTTACCTGTTTGTGGATAAGTGCCTAAAAACGTCACATGTTTTTATTTTCAAAGAAAATCATTAATTGATTTTTATTGTCATTTAAAGAAGTTTTTGTAATCTTGGGAACACTTTGAAGTTTGAAGTGCATTCGATTTATTACTTTGAACAAATTGATAATTTTTTCTTTAGACTTCCAAAAAAGTGTATAATTAGCTCTGTTGTGATAAATAAGTGAATTGATAATACTTAAAGAAACACATGCATTAACTATATTGCTACTTGCCAAAATGTGGTAAACAAATCTTTTAACATGATAGGTGTACAAGTAATTTAAAAATAAACAATGAGATGGCATCTAGACAACCGTTTTACCGTGTAGTGTATGATATTTAATTTTTTAAGTTCAAAAATAAATTAATTTTTGGTTGCGTAGTAGTGATTTTTCGACAAATTTTTCTATGATACACCTACAAAGTTCGGATGTCGATATGGACAAATATGGTATTTCTGTACAATTTGTACAAAAGTCTTAAATGTATGACAATCAAAAGGTTTTGAAAAAGCAAATTGGATAAAACCTAACATAATGAATAATTTGAGAATAAATTAACAAAAATGGTGGAGGATTAGCTCCCGTTTAGGCATCAACTCCGAACTACCTTGCATTCTTCACATTTTAAACTGGCCTCAGAATTCGTAATCCCATTATTTCCAAGTTAGAATGTTGAGAATGTGAAGGTTTCATAGAAATCACACACACTTTTGGATTTGAAGTATACAAAGAAAAAATGCAATGGTTTCACCCTTTCTTGAATTCTAAAATATGGAAAAAATCGGTGGAGAATAACTAGATAGGGACAAAGGTTGCGCCTTTGGTTAGAAAAATGGTAGAGAGGAAGCGATAGATACATTAGGTTATCGTGTGGTTCTAAATAGTGTCAAAAAGCACATTCTTTTTAGCGGTCAATGCGAAACAATTGAGTGTTTGGATCTCCTACTTCAACCTTTAAAATCCCGCACAGTTTTTAACGAGATGATGTTATTTTGGCAAGCACATTATTGAAAAACCAAATACAAACTCTAGAGCCATCAATCGTAATAGACGTGTATAGATACATTGCAATTTGCTCTTTACATACTATTAAATGACACTGACATTGTTGATTACGTGCAGGGTAATGCAAGTGAAGATGATTCCAAATGATACAGTCGTCAACTTGCTTCACAATAACACAGTGGCTTTCATGACACACACAAGAGCCTTGCGGTTTCTTTTCCGGAACATCGACATCCATTACTTTGTTTGTAGTACTTTTGGTCTTCAGTGGAAAAGGCCTTTGTTTAGGCTTTTATGTATTAAAATTACCTATTGAATTTCCTTCAGTTTTTAATGCGACGCAACACCAGTTACACTTATTACTACTTCTATTCTCTACTACATGTCCTAATCATAGTCTTGTGATATACAATACTTAAATAGAACTATTTTTATGCATTCCAAAAGAGCACTCAGCTTCCAGTATAACTCCACTTCATTAATCATAGCAATGCTCTTAGTTCTCAACTTGTATCAAAAGTTTCATTATTCTTTTCCTCTCTAATTTGTTTTTCAAATATTCTCATAAACAACACTGGTAATTTAGCTATTAAAAACCAGAATCTAGAGGTCTCAAATTACGAAGCTCTTCAATACATTCAATTAGAGGGTGCATATATACTCTTAAGGAGAGAAATCTAAAATGGATTGAGTTGCCGCAATGTAAATTGTATAATTCCTTAGAATGCTTTCAGATATGTTGCATCATCGTTGCTGATACCAGTCACATCTGCTACAGCTCCAATCTAAAAGCAATGAAAATGCGAGTGAATCGACCCGAGAATGCGCAAGTGGAAGCGGTAAATAAAATTACGTAAATTAAAAGCCGAACATAATAATACCATGATTCCAAGTGGTGTACCCTTGGAGTTGCGGGGCGATCGATATAGTTAATTACAACAACAATAAAATTAAACGGTGCTTATGGTAAAATTAAAAACGAGAAGTGCGAGAAACGTAAATCAAGAATTGCCTTTGATTGATTTACTTTGAACCTCCTTCATTTGAGCCGTTTACGTGAGACTTCAACGTTAAAGTCCTTTAAAGACGCGTCCACACCACACCTGAATATGAGATCCCTTAATTCAATTTGATAGAAAAGAATTAAGGAGAAAAAGAATACACCTTGGAGAGGGGCGCTGGACGGTTGTTCTAGGGTAGGAAAATTATTTTTGTGTTGTGAGGTTTCATTAGTTATTTCAAGTAACTAATATACATATACATATATATATATATATATATACCTTGAATGGATTGATAATTTGTACAAAAGTATTAAATGTACGACAATCAAAAAATTTTACAAAAGCAAATTGGATAAAACCTAATATAATGAATAATTTAAGAATAAATTAGCAAAAACAGTGATGATTATCTCCCCTTTAGGCATCAACTCCGAACTACCTTGCATTCTTCACATTTTAAACTAGCCTCAAAATTCATAACCCGTTACTTCCAAGTTAGAATGTTGATAATGTGAAGGTTTCATAGAAAATCAAATACATTTTGGATTTGAAGTATACAAAGAAAAATGCAATGTTAGATAGGGACAAAGATTACGTCTTTGGTTAGAAAAATGGTAGAGAGGAAGAGACAGATACATTAGGTTGTCATGTGCTACTAGATAGTGTCCAAAAGCACATTCTTTTTAGCGGTTAATGTGAAAAAATTGAGTGTGTTTAAATCTCCTACTTCAATCTTTAAATTGACGAGATGATGTTATTTAGGCAAGCACATAATTGAGAAACCAAATACAAACTCTAGAACCATCAATCATAATAGACGTGTATAGATAGATTGCATGCTATACGTTATGCATTTTGCTCTTTACATATCTTGAAATGATATTGATATTGTTTGATTATATGCAGGTTAATGCTAGTGAACATGACCCGTCATTACTAGGGATTTCCAAGGTAATTCACGTCTTTAACTCAATTTCCCATAGATGGCGCCAATTGATGCATGCGATTTCAGCACCAGCCCAAGTCTTAGGGTCTTGATATCGAGATTGGACAAACGGAGCGAAAACTTTTAAGAAAGAGAACTTGCAAAATAAAATGTTAGCATTCTAGCGCCCAAATTAGTATTGAATCTGAAGAACAATAGTTCAAAGTGATAAAAAAATGTTAATGAAATGAAACGTAATACTGGAAAAGATAAATAAATTGCATTTTGTCAATGCCATAGAATGATAGAAGAGTGATAACCAATGTTCTGTCTCTTGAAGGTATCCCCCCTCACCAGGGAACCGATCGTGCTCCATATTCTTGCAGTGAATGGGTAGGATTAGTTGAGATAAGATATGATCAAGTTCTATTTTTAGGGATTGTACTGTTGGAGCCATTATTTAGGTGAGGGAGAGAGTCCAAGACAAAGAATGACTCCTAGACCGCAAGGAGTCTGCTGTGTGTTAGAGTCCGTGTTCTTGGGGGATGTCTTCCTGCCACGCACATTCCATGTCAACAGGGGGGGCCTTACGTGGAGAGCTAATATGTCTGCCACGCAGGCTTCAAGGACCACCATGTATATGAGGATTGGGCCAGCTACAAGTGTTTGGACCGAGCGTGTTTGGCCATGTGACCTGGGTTTCTTTCCTCGTCATGGGCATACCAAGGTGAGGCGTTTGGGCTTCTTATTTTGTTTTTTTGCCTAATTATGCTGGGCCATACCCATCATTCATTAACAAGTATTATAGGGTTAAGATAACTAATAACAAATATATTTTGCTATAGTGGATATTAAATATAATAGTAAAATTTATATACAATATATTAAACATCTATTTTCAAAAAAAAATATCAAAACGTAATACATTGTAGTTAAGTTTATTTTCAGATAATATAAACCAAAATACCATATTTTTAATATCATCTAAAACTAAACTATGACATATTGACTAACAATTTTTATATATGGTGAATTTTGAAATAAATGCATTTTGTTGTAGTGGATATTGAAATCAAAGGGATTATATTAAATAGTTATTTATAAAAAAAAACATCAAAAACTGAATTATTCATTAAGCCCGTTGTTTTGAGATAATATAAACTAACATACCATATTTTAATATCATCTAAACCTAAAATATAAGAGATTGACATAATTCTAATATATAGCGGATAAACGTATTTTTGTTTTAGTGGATATTGAAATTATAGCGATAAAATTTCACACGCATTATATTAAAAAAAATATATCAAAACATACTAATTGTTGGTTAAGCTTGTTTTCAGATAAAAGAAAGCAAAATACCATACTTTAATATCATCCAAAATTAAAATATGGTATATTGACTAACAATTATAATATGTGGTGAAAATTTTGAAATATAAGCATTTTGTCGCAGTGGATGTTGAAATTAAAATGGTAAAAATTTATAAGAATTATATTAAATATTTATATACAAAAAAGTTCATCAGAATGTACTTAATTATTGATTAAGTTTAACGTTGGATAATATAAACTAAAATATCATGTTTTAATGTCATCTAAAATTAAAATATGAGATTTTTAATTATATATTGCAGTAAGAAATGAATGCTAACTATTTATTGAAAATAAAATTTAGTTAGTATTAGTTATAGTAGCACACGTAGCAAATAGTTCACATGTTCTTTGTATTTATTCAAAATATTATTTTATTCTTAATCCAAATATTCACTTTACCATCATTTTGAGGATTTTGTAATTTAGATTTCATAATTTTATGATTTTAATATATTAATTTATATTTTATAATATATCATTCGACTACTATAATTCACACGATTGTTAGATATGATCGGTTAAAACTTTTAATCTATAGATAATAAAATGAATCATTGAAACTATCCACTTAAGCGTCACGCATCCGTAAATGTGGTCAACCTAAATGAGTTTTATTATGCCAAATAGAATATAATGTATTTTTTAGATTAAAATAAAAAATTATTAAATTTCATCCAAAAGAGATATTATCTAACGGCTTTTGGATAAAGAATTAAAAATATTGAATTTATCAAAAAGAATCTGTTCTATATTATCTAACAAGTTTTTTAAGATACACAATAAAAAATATTAATATTTGTACAAAAAATTCTAATTAATATCATTTTCTTTATTGTTTCTTTAAGTGCATAAAAATATGTATATTCAATATCTAGTTTTTCAATTGGACAACAATTTAAATTTCCAAGCAAGAAGGTTAATTTTGTTATTTTAGATCAAAAAAGAAAAAACATTGTTACCGTTAAGGATTTCTTACGGTTGGCCACTTCATATTAAAGGCACTCCTCACCTTCTCAAGGCAGCCGCTCCTCTCCTCCCCCAACAGCCACTCTCTACTCTAACCGCGGCATCAGTCGTCTTTTTAGGCAGCCACCTCCGCCGTCCGCCGTTCTCGTCCTGCGACCGCCAACCTCGTGTGCCGGCCACCATTTGGCTTCCGTCTCTTATTTCTTCAGGTAATTCTTGAAATTCATCAACTCAAAATCAAACGAGTTCATTTAATTTCTTAAATCAATGGTTTATGAAATATTAATTTGAATAATTTTTTAAGATCACCGACTTAGATTACACGATTTTTTGTATATTCTCGATTTTTTTCTTGGAAGGTTTAGGCCAATTGTTCCAAGGGTTCTTTTATAATTACTTCAAGAAGCATGAGTTCACAAAAGTATTCCATTGTATCACAAATTTGTGCAATCCGGCTTTACTCAAGATTCATGAGGATAATTTTAACCAAAGAATTGTTGCCATTTTTCCAGGAATTGCAAGAGTCAAAAAAAGACAGTGTTGCACTTTCAATGTGGAGTGGAGCAGCAGTGACAAAACCTGGTTCGAAGCTGTTGTGCGAGACAAGGGTTGAGGGAGTTGCAAACAAAGATGCCGGTGTAGACATTGATGAGGAGAACAGCCAAGATGGCTCCCCGAATTGGAGATTTTGGAGGGCTCTTCCCTTTTGGTATGGTTGTTTTTTCATATGATTATAATCTGTTGGTGCTTCTATGCTTTTGGTCACTAGAATGGATAAAATGCTTTTGTTGTCTATATATTCTGCTTTTGACCTTCTATAAGTTATGGCATGAAGAGAAACGGAGGAAAAAGAAACTCAACACTCTTGATTTTTGTAGACTTCCTTCCATGTTTCTTTGCTCTCCATCTCGAGGGATATTTAGATTTTATTCTTCTGTCCTTTTGCTGAGCGTCTCTGTAAAGTTGGGGTTTCATAATTGTTTATCGTAGTTTTGAGATACAATATTTGAACAGGGTTTAGGATCTTTGTGTGATGTGTTGGTCGATTGTCCTCAATTATTTTTGTTTGTACCAGCTTGTTTAATTTTACGGAGGAACACAGTTGTTTTGGGGGGGTTTTCATTTCTTTGTTCTCAAATGCTCTTGCATTTGGACACCCGATATTGTACGACAGTCAACAATTATGTTCAGAGTTTGACCCCAAAAAACTACTGCAATTGAACTTTCCACCGTCACCTTTTGATCAAATTTCAGCTGGTAGAAATTAGTAGATTTTTCTGTAAATTTTCACCAAAAATGCATGTATATCTCGACTCTTCAAATACGAAAAATAATTTTATCTAGTCTTTCTTTTGTCTTTTTGATTTTGATTTGGTGGTCTTTCCCTTCTTGTAATGGGATTTAATCACATTTGTATGCTTTCAGTGGATTCCCATTTGGTGGTTGATAGTTGAAACCAAATTTGAGACTGCAACTTTGGCCTTAATCAGACTGCAATTTTGATTTCGTAGTTCTCTCTTAATCAGACTATTGGCCTTGAATTGGTAAGAGAGGTTAGTGATGTTTTCTCCTTTGCTACAACTTTGGTTTGGAAAAGTTTTGGCTTTGATCGGGAAGAGCAGTAAGTTACTATTTTATCTTAACTACTATTATCTTTTTCCAGTCAATTTCTCCTATCTCTATCGTAATGCATATATGTTATTCACTGAAATTTAAGTGCCAGCTATAAACTCTCTGCTACTCCAATTTGATCTCATCTTAAAATTTCTCGTTTTCTTCTATGTCTTGGTTTATTCGTAGTTCTCTCTTAATGCAAAGTACACGGAGAAAGGGCTGATTGAATTGTGATGTCATATTATTTATTAGCAATTATTTTATTTGCAAGCTTATTGTTAGCAATATTGTCATTGTCTATATCTTACTAGTGCCATTAAACTTGTGAATTGTCTTGCATGTTTCAAGTCCCAAAAAGCATCAGTTAGATATGAGGAGCCATCGTTAGAAAATTCCGAAAGTATGTATTATGCAATCAAACATGTAGCATGCATATATTTGATTCTACAACTGCAACGCATTAGTTAGTATTATAGGTTATGTGTACTCGTTTATTAAAGGTTGAAGGCGCTACAGTTTGAATTTGGTTTTGCAAATTCTGTGTTACCGGAAAACGTCATATTGTTAAAAACTGTGTGGGAATCAAAAGGGTTGAATAGGATTTAAAACACTCAATTGTGGGACACATTTTGGCCGCTAAAAGTATGCTTTTTGATGATATTTTAGAACCTAATGTTAACTTATGTATCTTCATATTCCTCTCTTCAAATTTCTAACCAAAAAGAGACCAATGTCCTTATCAGTTCTTTCTTGCCGACTTTTCTCCTATATTTTGAAATCAATGAGGCTGAAACCATTGAATTTATGCTTTGTAAACTTCAAATCCAAATTTTGTGCGCTGATTTCTTTTTAAAACTCACGTGACCATCATTTTCACTCGGAAAGAATAGGATTGTGAATGTTTGGGGCAGTTGAAATGTGAATGGTGCAAGTATAGAGTTGAGACCTAAATTGGAGAACAAATCTCCCTCTTTTTTGTAAATTTGTTCTTGGTTAATTCGTTGTGTTGGGTTTTCTTCATGAGCTTGTTTTGAAATCTTTTGTTGTTATACATTTAAAATTATTGTATGAATTTACAGAAATCATGTTGGTTCATGTTAACATCTTATGTTTGCAGGTGTACCACAGAAAAATATCGAAAAATCTATATTATCCAACCATGAGTTATTTTATTTTGTGGACTTTGGAAAATTAAATACTATGCGAAAGTGTAGAGCGGTTGTCTAGATGCCAATCAATTTTTCTTAAGAAGATTTCATGAATTTTGTGAATATACGTAATCTCAAACGTTTGATAAATGTTTTTTAACGAACAAATTAATACTAGATATGAGAATTTTTTTAGTTTTATTGAGTAATTAACCATAGTATATTTCCAAAAAAATTGTTTTCTTTTTTATTCTTTTACTAAGATTTGTTTTCTCTTGTCAAGTGCTTTTTATAAACTCATGTTTTCAAAATCAGTATGGAATGCACCAATTTCTCTAAGATAAATTTACAAAGTTTGAATATTTTGGTCAGTTTTAACAAGTATATAGATGTATTTCATTTACCTGTTTGTGGATAAGTGCCTAAAAACGTCACATGTTTTTATTTTCAAAGAAAATCATTAATTGATTTTTATTGTCATTTAAAGAAGTTTTTGTAATCTTGGGAACACTTTGAAGTTTGAAGTGCATTCGATTTATTACTTTGAACAAATTGATAATTTTTTCTTTAGACTTCCAAAAAAGTGTATAATTAGCTCTGTTGTGATAAATAAGTGAATTGATAATACTTAAAGAAACACATGCATTAACTATATTGCTACTTGCCAAAATGTGGTAAACAAATCTTTTAACATGATAGGTGTACAAGTAATTTAAAAATAAACAATGAGATGGCATCTAGACAACCGTTTTACCGTGTAGTGTATGATATTTAATTTTTTAAGTTCAAAAATAAATTAATTTTTGGTTGCGTAGTAGTGATTTTTCGACAAATTTTTCTATGATACACCTACAAAGTTCGGATGTCGATATGGACAAATATGGTATTTCTGTACAATTTGTACAAAAGTCTTAAATGTATGACAATCAAAAGGTTTTGAAAAAGCAAATTGGATAAAACCTAACATAATGAATAATTTGAGAATAAATTAACAAAAATGGTGGAGGATTAGCTCCCGTTTAGGCATCAACTCCGAACTACCTTGCATTCTTCACATTTTAAACTGGCCTCAGAATTCGTAATCCTATTATTTCCAAGTTAGAATGTTGAGAATGTGAAGGTTTCATAGAAATCACACACACTTTTGGATTTGAAGTATACAAAGAAAAAATGCAATGGTTTCACCCTTTCTTGAATTCTAAAATATGGAAAAAATCGGTGGAGAATAACTAGATAGGGACAAAGGTTGCGCCTTTGGTTAGAAAAATGGTAGAGAGGAAGCGATAGATACATTAGGTTATCATGTGGTTCTAAATAGTGTCAAAAGGCACATTCTTTTTAGTGGTCAATGCGAAACAATTGAGTGTTTGGATCTCCTACTTCAATCTTTAAATTCCCTCACAGTTTTTAATGAAATGATGTTATTTTGGCAGGCACATTATCGAAAAACCAAATACAAACTCTAGAGCCATCAATCGTAATAGACGTGCATAGATAGATACATTATGCATTTTGTTCTTTACATACTTTTTAATGACAATGATATTGTTGATTTACGTGCAGGGTAATGCTAGTGAAGATGATCCCAAATGATACAGTCGTCAACTTGCTTCACAATAACACACTTGCTTTCATGACACACACAAGAGCCTTGCAATTTCTTTTCCGGAACATTGACATCCATTATATTTTGAACAAATTTGGGCTATTATAAATAAGAATACTTTGTTTGTAGTACTTTTTTCCTCTATTTTATATTAAAATGATACAGTCGTCAACTTGCTTCACAATAACACAGTGGCTTTCATGACACACACAAGAGCCTTGCGGTTTCTTTTCCGGAACATCGACATCCATTACTTTGTTTGTAGTACTTTTGGTCTTCAGTGGAAAAGGCCTTTGTTTAGGCTTTTATGTATTAAAATTACCTATTGCAATTCCTTCAGTTTTTAATGCGACGCAACACCAGTTACACTTATTACTACTTCTATTCTCTACTACATGTCCTAATCATAGTCTTGTGATATACAATACTTAAATAGAACTATTTTTATGCATTCCAAAAGAGCACTCGGCTTCCAGTATAGCTCCACTTCATTAATCAGAGCAATGCTCTTAGTTCTCAACTTGTATAGTTTCATTATTCTTTTCCTCTCTAATTTGTTTTTCAAATATTCTCATAAACAACATTTGTAATTTTGCTATTTAAAACTAGAACCTAGAGGTCTCAGATTACGAAGCTCTTTAATACATTCAATTAGAGGGTGCAGATATACTCTCAAGGAGAGAAATCGAAAATAGACTGAGTTGCCGCAATGTAAATTGTATAATTCCTTAGGATGCATACAGATATGTTGCATCATCGTTGCTGATACCAGTCACATCTGCTACAGCTCCAATCTAAATGCAATGAAAATGCGAGTGAATCGATCCGAGAATGCGCAAGTGGAAGCTGTAAATAAAATTACGTAAATTAAAAGCCGAACATAATAATACCATGATTCCAAGTGGTGTACCCTTGGAGTTCCAGGGTGTTCGATATAGTTAATTACAACAACAATAAAATTAAAAACGAGAAGTGCAAGAAACGTAAATCAAGAATTACCTTTAATTGATTTACTTTGAACCTCCTTCATTTGAGCCGTTTATGTGAGACTCCTTCATTTGAGCCGTTTACGTGAGACTTCAATGTTAAAGTCCTTGAAAGACGCGTCCACACCACACCGGAATATGAGATCCCTTAATTCAATTTTCTAGAAAAGAATTAAGAAGAAAAAGAATACACCTTGGAGAGGGGCGCCGGACGGATGTTCTAGGGTAGAAAAATTATTTTGTGTTGTGTGGTTTCATTAGTTATTTCAAGTAACTAATCTGCATATATATATATATATATATATACCTTGAATGGATGTACAATTTGTACAAAAGTCATAAATGTACAACAATCAAAAAAATTTGCAAAAGTAAATTGGATAAAACCTAATATAATGAATAATTTGAAAATAAATTAGCAAAAAGGGTGGTGGATTATCTCCCCTTTAGACGTCAACTCCGAACTACCTTGCATTCTTCACATTTTAAACTGGCCTCAAAATTCATAATTCCGTTACTTCCATGTTAGAATGTTGAGAATGTGAAGGTTTCATAGAAAATCACATACATTTTTGGATTTGAAGTATACAAAGAAAAATACAATGATTTAACCCTTTCTTGAATTTTAAAATATAGTTGAAATCGGTGGAGAATAACTGGATAGGGACAAAGATTGCGTCTTTGGTTAGAAAAATGGTAGAGAGGAAGAGACAGATACATTAGGTTGTCATGTGGTACTAGATAGTGTCAAAAAACACATTATTTTTAGCGGTCAATGTGAAAAAATTGAGTGTTTGAATTTCCTACTTCAATCTTTAAATTAACGAGATGATGTTATTTAGGCAAGCACATAATTGAGAAACCAAATACAAACTCTAGAACCGTCAATCATAATAGACGTGTATAGATAGATTGCATGCTATACGTTATGCATTTTGCTCTTTACATATCTTGAAATGATATTGATATTTGTTTGATTACGTGCAGGTAAATGCTAGTGAACATGACCAGTCAAGTGTTAGCCAAATGATGCAGTCGTCGAATTGAGGCACACAACACGACACAAGTAACTCGTTGCGCTGGATCCAAGAAAGTAGTAGTTGCAAGAAACAAGTAAAAGATAGTGTTGCACTATCCAAGTGTAGTTGATCTCGTTATGGCTGAGTTCACCACATCAATGAGGGTTCACGTAATTATTATGGATTAAGAAAGTGCGGAACCAAATAAAGCAATCCCTGAAATTCATAGTTGAATAGCAACCGAGGCGGCCTGTTGTTTAATCGATGAGGAGGAAGTCGTTCTGACGAGGGGGGAAAGAAAGGGGAAGTTTCTTCCCCTTGAGAAGAGGAAAGGGAGGTTTCTCCTTCGCCTCTGTAGTGGGGGATCCTCTGTCTTCAAAGTCATGAGGATAGAGCAGTTGATAAGGGAGTATTATATTCCTCCTTCCTTTGTACTCTACACCCTTTCCCCCGAGAGTCGTCCCCACCTTCCTCCCCTTAGTTGCTTAACCTTATTTTCTGCATAGTTTAAATCAGGCATTTGTTTCCCCATCCCCTCCTTTTACTCGATGTAGCACGTCTTTTTGGTGTTACTCTAAATCAGCTAGTCCCCAACTCCTTCAATCTTTTGGCTAATTTCTTCATGATTTTTCGTTTTCATCAATTTCCCAATTCTACCAGTATCTTTGCTCAGTGTTACTGTTTGAAAAGAGTGGAGACTGATTTTTTTGTGTTCATGCCTCGTCCTGGAATCTCCTTCCTGCCTTCCCCCCACCCCCCGAAAAATTGGAAGAATAGTTTTTTTTTTTGTCTTGCCTCTCGCCCTTGGTCTTTCCCTGATCATTGGATTCAGGACGTCCTTCCTCCTCTTCAAGTTGGGGAGAGGTCCATTGCATTGACCTCCATGTTGGACATATTGAACGACAACCTTTATGATTGTCAGTCCCTCATTGATGAAAGGCTGCTGGGCCATTTCGATTTAAGTCCTCGAGTGGAACCCTTGGGGGATTCCCTGGGTATTTTTGTTAATGATTTTTGTTCTTTTCTTTATTTATATGAGTTCTATATCATGATATTGCTTATCCTTTCTTGATGCAGAAAATATCATGTTCAGTAAGTTGATGCGGGACCACATTTTGGGGGTTCGGACTGGAGGGACTCCTCCTTCTCAATCTCTTAGAAGGACCCCGACTTCTAGTGAATCCAGGGGAAAATGCGCGGCCTCTCTAACTCCTGGTGCTACCCTAATGGGCTCTTCTAAGAGGGCAAAGTCAAATGCCATAGGATCTTCTCCCGCCAATTCTGCAAAACCTCCTTCAGGACCTCCACCCCCACCCTCTCTCAAGGATGAGGGGGGTGATCCTCAAGTACTCCTGCTCTTATTTTGCCTGCCTGCATACCCGTCAATCTTTGGATCAAGAGAGGGAGAGTAAAGCTCCATTGGTGGCCGAACTTATGAAAGGGGTGTTATCCCCAGGGGATAAGCACTTACTACCCTCCCTAATGAAGAAGGAACGGGAGGGGATAGCCTCCTCGTATATGCTTTAAGGTATGATGTCTTCAATTTTCCTTCCTTCTCTCGAGGAATGACCTCCTGACCCATTTCCTCCCTCCTTACAGTCTATCTCTATTTGCGAGGAGCTCTTCTCTATCCTCCCAGCACCTAACCTGATCCCCAAAGTAGGAAGTTCGAGGAAAAGTTAGAGCGTCTGAAGGCTGGGAATCTTAAGCTAAGGGAGTATAAGAAGGAAGCAATTTACTTCTTTTGCTAAAGAAGGAAGCAATTTACGCCTGTGGGGAAAATTTTTGAAAATCTAATGTGGTTTCTAGTCGGAACAATTTACTTCTTTTGCTTACTTTCCTCCATTGAAGATGGAGATGAGACAATTTATTTTTTCACTTTGATGGAACAAATTTGGCCCTGGCCTCGGTTTTTAGGCAATGGGTCTTGACGTGGTATCGACTTATCTTTCCTTCCATGTTTGTTGCTCTGCTTCTTTGATATGTGAGTACCCGTAGGCTTTGTCGTGGAGCATGGAACCTTACATCAAACTTTTGGGGCAGGGGTTCCCAATTTTTCTTGAAGGTGCCTCCAGGATATTTTAAGTAAGGGGGCTCCTTTTTACCTTTCTCTCTCTTTTTTGTTTCTTGCTGAACTATTTAAAAAGTACGCTACGAAACATATTTTACAAAAAAGAACACTGAAAAATAAATGAGGGCTTAAGGTGGAAGCCCCAGGTGGGTCCTTTCAACGGTGGAGGCCTGCATAAGCTTTGGTAGCGTTACTCTTGCATGCTTTTATGCCTCAATTCAACCAATGTGATACATCTAACCTTTCGAGAAAGATGCCTATCACATGTAAATTTAGTAAAGGGAGCCTTTATGGGAAGGCTAGTTGAAGGATATCCATAGAGAGGACAAATTTTAAGAGGGGTCATTCAGGAAACTCATTGTAGGATGTCCTACAGGAGGACATTTTTTAGGGAGAGTCCTTCAAGAGAACTTTATTGCAGGATGTGGGGTGTAGAATGAGGGTATTCTTCATCATAAGTAATACCTCTTGAGGTTATGAATGTCCCAAGGTCATGACAATGGTCGTCCTTCAGTATCTTCCAATTCATAAGCACCTCGTCCTATTATGGTTGTGACCTTGAAAGGCCCTTCCCAAGTGGGATCCATTTTTCCTACTGATTTTGATGCATCATAGTGTTTTTATACCTTTGAATCCAAATGAAGGCTTTGTCTCTCAATTCTTCGATGAGGTCTAGGTTTTCTCTTAGCAGGTTCGTATTATTTTATTCTAAAAATGGAGAATTCTGTAAGAGGGTACCCCTAACTCTGCAGGGATGATGGCTTCTGTCCCGTACACTATGGTGAAGGGGTTTTCTCCTGTGGACCCTCTAGGAGTTATGCGATATGCCCATAGGACACTCGTTAATTCTTTTGTCAAATTTCCCCCAACTCGCTCTAGGTGTCTTTTGATTCCTTGATAAGGATTCGATAGGTGATTTCTACTTGCTCATTGCCTTGGGGGTGGGCTACTGAAGTAAACCTTTATTTGATATCTAAACCCTTACGCCAATCTTGTATTATGTGGCCTTGGAACTGTCGATCGTTGTGTAAGATTATTTTTTGTGAGAGCCTAAAGCGGCAAATGATATTTTTTCATATGAATTTTCATTACTTCCATTTTTGTTATATAGGCGAGTAGCTTAGCTTCCACCCACTTGGTGAAGTAGTCAATAGCTTCTAGTAGAGACCTAAATTGGAGAACAAATCTTCCTTTTTTTTGTAAATTTATTCTTGGTTAATTCGTCGTGTTGGCTTTTCTTCATGAGCTTGTTTTGAAACTTTTTGTTGTTATACATTTAAAATTATTGTATGAATTTACAGAAATCATGTTGGTTCATATTAACATCTTATGTTTGCAGGTGTATCATAGAAAAATACTGAAAAATCTATATTATCCAACTATGAGTTATTTTATTTTGTGGAGTTTGAAAAATTAAATAGTATGCTAAAGTGTAGAGCGGTTGTCTAGATGCAAATCAATTTTTTTTAGAAGATTTCCTGAATTTTGTGAATAAACGTAATCTCAAACATTTGATAAATGTTTTTTAACGAACAAATTAATACTAGATATGAGAATTTTTTTAGTTTTATTGAGTAATTAACCATAGTATATTTCAAAAAGATTTGTTTTCTTTTTTATTCTTTTTACTAAAATTTGTTTTCTCTTGTCAAGTGCTTTATCAACTCATGTTTTCAAAATCAGTATGGAATGCACCAATTTCTCTAAGATAAATTTACAAAGTTTGAATATTTTGGTCAGTTTTAACAAGTATATAGAGGAATGATCTAGACATGCTCCTCAAAGCAGAACCGAGATCAATGGCCCTTTTGCATAAGAATCATACGAACGATAGCTGGAGGACCTATTGGGGGTGATTCTCACCATGCTAGAAAGTCTCGAGTAAGAGAAGTGCATGATATAACCTTCAAGGAGGTACTGGAGGTGGAGACGATGGAAGACATCCCCCTCATCCAGTTCGGATGAGCAGAACGATTAGGATCTAAAACTTTCCATAATGATGCTTTAGTCATCACTGCCACACTAGCCAATTATGAATTGGGGCAATTTTCATAGATTTCTAAAGCTCAGTTGATATGCTATTTGGGGAAGCTTGCATCCAGATGCAGTAGGGGGCTACCCCCTAAAGAATGTGAATACCTCCCTATATGCCTTCGCGGGGTAGCTAGTCCATTCGCATGGCACGACTTCACTCCCCTTGACCCTAGGGGTCGGGTCCACTCGGAAAACATGTTTCCTAAAGTTCCTGGTGGTGGATGTGGTATTCTTCGATGCATTGGGGACGAGACGACATGACATAATACGATCACGTATAGAAGTGCTGCCCTTCGTCTCGACAATATGGATCCTCTCAACAGCTCCCGTTCTTTTATGGGGTCCTATCAGGATAGAAAGGCCCAAGCATTTCCCCTCCCTCCAGAATCTCGAGGGGGAAAGAGAAAGAAGAAAAAAAGGAAGAATTTTTTTCTTTCATTTGAACGGCCTTATCTTGTATTGAAAGGTTTTTCGTGCTATAAACCACGTTGAGAAAGACCTGATCAACATATTCAAATCACACAAGCGAAAGCATCAACCGAGGTGTCGTGGTGTAGTTGGTTATCACGTCAGTCTAACACACTGAAGGTCTCCGGTTCGAGTCCGGGCGACGCCAATGTGGTTGCTGCTGGATATTTTTTGCTTTCAACGTTCTTGAGAAACAACAGTCAATTGCTTGTGTTGGTTTCGAGCAAAGTTAACGGTAATGTTAGCTTTTATGTGCAGTGGGATGCAGCAATAGGTGTCTGATGAGCGGTTCATATGACACGCATACTGCATTGTTCTTATATATACACCATGTGTATAAAATATTGCTTTAAAGGCACCCATGATGTAGATGTGAATTTATAATAAAAGATGTGCATTGTCAACTGTATATGGACTTTATCAACTTCACTTTGTTTTCTGCAAGAAATTTTCATGTCTGTTTAGCTTTTATAGCAGATTTTCCAGGTTTGCGTTTTCCTTTCAGCAATCCTCGTTCAACACTTGATTATATCATGAAACTAATACCACTGCTAATGTAGACACTTCTCAGAATATCATGACATCGACATAATCCGCACATCTACTGCGATGGTGAGATCACCAACAAATAATAATGTTCAAGTTTATCGGGAAAATTCATCCTCCTCGTCCTCAGGTGAGATGTGACAATGTCCAGAGTTTACGTTATCAGCTGATGAGGGATTAACGCGTCATCTCTTTCACCAAAGATTTTTAATTAAATGCTTCTCGTTGCTTCGTGGGTAGCTCTAGTTCGGGCTCAAATGCGGAGAGAGGACTGAAGTATTGATCAACCATGTCTTGAGATACATGTTCCAAGCTTGGAGGATCCCACTGCATTTTTCAACAAAATCAACAGCAAGAGAGATACCAGTCACAAGAGAGAGAGAGAGAGAGAGAGAGAGAGAGAGAGAGAGAGACTGTAAGGTTAAAGTCAGTTTACCTTGGGCGCAAGATCCTTATCCACCAGCTTCGCCCTAACACCCTAACAAGGGAAGACAGAAATGAAGTTGATTTTTCATGATGAAGAAGCCCAGAGTAGTGCTTATGAAACTGCATTTCAGAAACATTATACCTCACAAAAGTCACCAGATATCTGCCCTGATATGCCTTGGAGGCACATTCTATACTCACGAATAAGGCACTGATCAAGAGTTTGGAACCTACCTTCTCGTATCTGGACCATGAATTAATGCAATTTAGGTTGAGAGTGAAGAATTTGTTTAAGAAACCACCAAGGAAAATGTTAAAGGGACTTACAGATTTTAAAGAAACCTTCAAGCTCAATGGTGAAGCTTCTTTAAGTTTCTTCAAAGCTGACGTGCACCACACTTCATTTGTTTTAGCAGCCTCATTTTCCTAGGGAAGTTTATAGCCCAAAAATAGTCAGAATTGTGCCCATGGTGAATAGATAAAATACTTGCATGATCCAGTTAAAAAAAATGGCGTTGCTATCCAATATCTTAAGCGAGAACGTATCGCAGAATGAAATTTAAGAACACAAAAAGATCAGCAAGCTTGAGTTGGAGCAGATGTATATTATAGAAAGGCTGTTTATATTCCTCTCTCTTGAGCAGATTTGCGTCAGTCCTAGAGAACATGCAGTCCTATTAATGATTCTTCTTTAAACATCTAGTTTGGAATGTAGTGTATGGTTCAGATAAACACCTTAAATCCCATGCCCCGAGGAAAAGAACCAAAGAAACCAAAAAGATCTCGAAACCCTTCAGATTGCGACTCTTTAACCATGATATTGCTTACACCTAAAATTCACGAGCCATATATATTACGAAACCACAGGTAACAATGCCTTGATAGAACAAATTTAATGATAGACGAAAGGGAAAATATATCTCCTTACATGCCTTTATTCTTAATAGAAGTGATAATGTGTATACTTTATGATCTACCCAGTTCATCAAAAAGAATATGGAAAGAACAATAATCTATTCTTAGAACAAGTCCACTTGCAACACCTTAGCCATTTCAAGAAGTTTCCGCGGAAGGATGTTTTTAGATAATCTGCATTGTCCTAGAGCTGTAAACTGTAAATAATCACTATATGCTTACCAAAGATTCGATAATTTCTTCAACGGTATCTTGGCTGAAACATTTGTCAAGCGTATCAATCCTAACCAACCAGAGATTGTGACAATCAGCTAGAGTATTTAACAAGAATAATTGATAACGTAATATTATTTGAAGGTATTTTCAGTACATCTAATCAGCCATCAATGGTGCATTAATTTGGCCTCTTAGCTCAAAGAGATGACTGGAGACTTTTGAAACTTAACATAACCTGAAAAATATATTGATTTGATTATGAATAGTGTCAAAGGAAGCAAATTTACATCTTCCTCTTGTGTCAATATAATTTGGTTCTCTTTTGGTGAAATCAACTCCCACAACCAAAGATATTGGTAACAATTGTTTTTACTTCAGAATGCTAGATCTCTTCTTCCTCAGGCCTTTTCTGGTTATCCTATGTGCTCAGTGCAGTAAGTCCTCTATCTGAAATTTAAACTGAAAAATGCAAGTAAAGTTCATCTCATTCACAGTGGTAAAATTTACACTAATAGATTGCATTCATTAAAGCATGCATCTATCATCAAATAACAATGCAAGTTAATAAATCAGACAAACTGATTGTATTCAGTCTGGTTCAAATGATAGTATATAGCACATTAGCATCAGGATAGATGTATCTCACTTGAAGAATTCAACTCAGAGGTTTACAAAAAAGCATAGAGGTGAAACAGAATTATTCTAAGTAGTAATGAATAAAGAGCTAGCTACTTGGCAAGCCTATATAGTGATCCAGAAGAAATTTCAGACTCAGTCGTCCTGGTATTGCCCTTATTTGATTAGTTTCTTGGTTTAGTAAATGAAAATAATGGCGAAGTGCATCAAAATTACTGTATCTTCCTAGTTTGCCTCACCAGAGAAACCTTCGATACTACATATCCGGATTAGTTTAAGGAACTCTTAAACTTAAAAGTAAGTTTCCAGCCAGCAAAGCCCATTACCTGTGGATAACACTAGACTGCTCTGGATGAACAGTATCTCCATGGTTTCCTAAAGAAGTTTCAATGACAGAGGGATCATCAGTTACCAAGTTTCCAAGCTGTTCTTCAACCAAAGGAAGTTTCTGCAAGGATGATGGATGACAAAAGATATGTTATAATTCCAAAAAATGTGCAGCTGGTAACAAAAGGAACAGAATGATCCAAAAGAAAAAAAAGAAAATCAGTAGGAAAGACCGTGATTTGAGAAAAATGAGTAGCAAGCCCACAGGATAACATTTCTGCTCCATTCAGTTTCTCCCCCGTCAGAGCCAGGTACTCCCCTGGGATTAGATAATAGATATTTCAGCTAAGAAATCTTGCTAATGCATATACGAACCAGTATAATCATTTCCTTGGAAAACTTCCCATCTAGATAAAAGATGATATGAAGTTCACGGATGAACGAAAAGGGACCCCAAGTAAAATTAAACAGAAGAAGTTACTAAAGGAATAAGCCCAACAACTACCAGTACTTCTTAAGACTTTATCGTATAAACAGAAATCTTGACAACAAAAAAGGCTGGGAAAAAGAAAAATGAGATGATACGAGCACAAATGAACAATTAAATAACCAAAGCAAACATTAGCTTCTATGGTGTGATCTTCTGATGATTCTACCGCAAGAAACAAATTTGTTATTAATTAAACAACAATATCAACAAATTACTTTTGGCTTGACTTGCTACAACGCAAATTCAGACAAGAATTCAGGTAATTCCTAAGTACATTGACAAAACCCAAAGCAGAAATTGCATGGTCATGAGTTAAAAGAATCAGAACAAGGCATAGTGAGAAACAAATAAAACATATACAACATTTACCCAAATGGCCAGGAAGATGGGATAGGTAAAAGGATGCCCCAGCGTCCGGATGAAAGCCAATTAATGTCTCGGGCGTGGCAAAAATCTGCAGTTATTGGAACCAGTCTACCTCAAGGTCTGAAGAAAGTAAAAGTTTCATGCATCTATGAGCAGAAATGAACAAGCAGTTTCACAAAAACCCAAGAGAGATAAGACACTTTATCAATATCACATAGACATGCCGAAGCCCCTCATGCCTGTATGCCGCAATGAAAATAAACATAAAATGATGACAGGAGACTAGCCCAGCCCACAAACCAGACAGTAATGCAGATTACTGAAATGAACCAGAACTCCAACTTCAAGTACAGATATTTTCAAAAAAGTTACAGGGTAACTGTAAGAAGATGTATGCTGCAGCCAGCAGAACTAGGATTGATTTTGTTTCTACCAAATAAAACAGTACTCCAAAAGACGTCTTTTAAGTTCTCAGGTACAATTTGTTTGTCATTAATAAATAGTATAGAGCTGTAAACAAGTCGAATCGAGTCGAAGAGTTCTCAAGAAACAGCTCAATTTTAGCAAAAGCAGCACTAGGGGGTCGAGTTAATTGGTTGAAAGGCCTGAAGGAGAACGTTGTTTTGGGGTGGTATGATACCCATTGGTATCGGATTGAAAGGACTAGTGCCCCTTTCAAAACAACATAACAAGGGCCCTTAGGACAAAAAAAAAGGAAAAAAAAATTAACTGGGGGGGATAAAAAAGATATTTTATTTTACCACAGAAAATTAACTTTTCTTTTCTAAAGACGCATTATTGTTAGAGCTTGTTTGAATTACAATCGAACTTGAAAAATTGCCTTTGAGCTTGGTTTAATTAATAATCAAATAGAGCTTAAACGAGCTTTAGTTAAATCAGACGCTAGTTGAGCTCAAGTAGTTTGATGTTTTCAAATATATTTTATTATTTTCTTGTTAATTGAATCAAGCTCAAGGCGAACTTGAAAGTTTATGAAACGAAAAATTAATTTCAAGTTTAGTTTGTCAAATTAACGAATCAGGTTCAAACAGGCTTTTACAATCAATCTCAAATTAACGAATTATTTTTCAACTATTTTGCCCTCATGTCACTGTCCTTCTCAAAGCTATTCTAGGAAAGAAAATACCTAGCTTAATTGGCAAATAGCTATACAGTAGTATCAAGTATATTAAACACAAATAGTTGATTAAATAATTGCAAAGAGTAGCAGATAACTTACTCAAACCGAAAAATTACTCTTAGAAGAACGACAATAATGAGAAGAAAACAGAACTACGTGGTATTTATATCTATGTCATACAGTTTTATCAGTTGCAACTCGGAATGTGCTAGGCATTGAAATTCCAGCCCCACCACCCATAGTAAATCCATTTAACAGAGCCACCTGCATGGAGAAATCAAGTGACACCTAGCTGAAGTAAATAACAAAAGTAAAATCAATAAGCCACTTGACAAAGTCGTGAGACTCATGACCAAGAAATGTTCTCCAATCTACTAAAAAGAAAAAGGTGAAAAAAACTATCTCCAAAACTATAGCATTTTTTTCAAATTTTTTGATGAATCATATGTAACTAGACAAAAAACAATACACCCAAGAGTGTGGCACCAAACTATCAAATTTGTCTCTGCTTATATGTTATGTTTGCTTAAATAGATTACTTAGAATGAGTAGATAACAAAGGACTAAGGAAAGTTGAACTGACAGATGAAGCTTGTTGCGCCAAAAACTTCGAGAATTCAGTTTTAGTTCTTGCAATATACAACTGATAGTGCAGTATTCATAAACACACAAGAAAACTACAAGCACGAAACAAAAGATACTTACATTTGGCTTCAAATAAGTACCAAGCAAGTAAATAAAACTATATATCGTCTGGAAGAACTGTCTGCACTCTTCTAGATTCCCTGGATGAGTTGGAACAGAACATATAACTATTTTTCTAGAAAGACAGAAAGAGTAACACAAAGGCAATGGTAGTGAAGAAATGTAGGTCTACCACTTCTATGTAAATAAGATTTCCAAAGAGACATCCATTGTTAACAAACAAAAGTACTGGTTATACAAGAAAATAGTTTGCACAAATGATAGATGCTGAATTGGTGGCAGTAAAAATGTGTATCATTAAGTGCATCTTTCCTGATGGACAGCTTCATATTCTAGTGATACTACTTGGAAGAAGCATTTACTCCTTGGGTACACGCACAATATACTGGGTAAAAGAAACATGTAGGTAACTGAAACAGTGAGTTTCCACCACTTGTGCAAAATAACTTAAGCAGCTTGACTTTGCAAGTAGACTGTATCATCACTGTTTTATGATTAACCACTTTGTATTACTTTGTTATGACTAAAGTCAGAATTAAACAACAGAGATGTGACCAGAATTTGCCTGGATTCACAAATTCTGTGATGATTAATATCACTTACTAAGTTGTTGCTTTCAACATCCAAAAGAAGGTGAAAGAAAAACAAAAACCAAAAGAAAATAAGAACAATATGTTGAACTATACATTCACATGTAGAGAAATAAACTTCCCATCACTTCTCACAAGGCTGAGAAGTTTTAAGTTATAGATGAGAGGGACAGATACCTAAACTACCTTTTTTTATCAGATTATAAAGGGAAACAACATCACCACCAGCTGAGAATGCCCTGCCTCCACCCTTCAAGATATTCAGACCAATTTCAGCTACTTTGCATTGTAATAAAACACACAAAACCCATTACCCTTTACAAACTCTGGAAAATGAAAAAGAAAAGAAAAAAGAAAGAAGTGATTTCTGGAGAGCCAATGGCTCCAGTGTCCAGTAGTGGTGAGGAGAATACCTTCATCATTACAAATCCAATATCAGGATCATCTTCCCAATTTTTGTACAACTTCAGAAGCCTGGCAAGCTATATTGCATCATAGGAATGAGTTTCAATGTAAAATAGGGTCAGAACTAATAAAATACAAAAATAACATTTACCCAGGTTACTGAGTTGTATTTCATAATTTTCAGTATTGGAAGCATTTCAAACATAAATTTTCCCAATGGTATCAAGCAATATCTTAAAAAACGTCCAATATTTTCGTGAGCAAACTAAGATTGGAAATTACATAGACCTCAGCAGGTTGCGTGAGCAAAGTTCTCATGTAACATCAGAATAGCATAGCCAGACTACTGAATATTCCCAACAACCGTGTTAACATAGCAAAATTCATATACAATCTTGCCTGCCGAATCTTGAGCAAGCACTTCAACAAACAATTAAACAGCAATGACCCATACGACTAAATTTCACAAACAGCCAACTCAAAACTGAGCTCCAAGACTCAGTCTTGAACCACAAAACCAAAAGGCACCCAAACAAGCAACACATGGTTATCGTACCAATATAGGCACAAAACTAACCATTGATGTATTCAGAGCATTGAGAGAAGTAATCCTGTTTAGAATTGCTGTTCTTGAACCAGCTTTGCCCTCAACAACTACCTGATCAATAATCCATCGGCAAAATTAATTCCTTTCTCCCACCCAAAAAAGGAAAAGAAATTTCAGAGATTAAACTGGAAGTATAAGAAGAGCGAGCACTGACTAAATTATCAGAATCATCACTAAGGGGATTGCTGGAGGAAGAGGTGAGGCGTCTGTAACCGTAACTGGGATTCTTGAGAGACGAAAAGGGCCGGAGAAGCAATGCGGATTTATAGCTTCGCATCATTTTGCAGAGAATTTCAGCTTTTCCACGGAAGTAGAAGTGTTGATTTGGAGCTTGATTCTTGATTGCAGCCCTCCAATTGCAGAGGCTATATGCCATGTTTCACTGTACTATTAATTAGAGAACGACTTTATAATAATTAACATGTTCTTGTTTATACTTTTTTTTCAGCACAAATAATCATATATTTTTTTATTAATTACTTCTAATTAATACTTTTCAATTTATACACATTTAAATTAACTTATTTTATTAAATTTTATTAGTTACTAATTTCATCTTTCTTTTTGTATATATAATAAAAATTTAAACTAAACAAATGTATCAAGTGTATTTCTATTGGTAGTTTAATATTAATGTTGGGTGAAAAATTATTTAATGAACAAATATTATATTTCACGTATTTTTTTTTCTCTAAGTTAGTTCAAATTGATTTGCATCATTAATTATTACATTTTTAATAAATTGAATTTTTAAAATATTGTCTTAATTTTTTAAATGTGTATATTATATTAGAAGTAATTTCAAAAAATTTTAAATTAAATGAACACAACAAGAAGGTTAAAATACTTCAAACTTCATAAGTGAAGCCTTGTAAAACTTTTATTGTAAGTAAATGAACATAATAATAATAATAATAATAATTTTTAAATCAAATATGAAGTATGAAAAATTACAAAAGGCAGAAGTTCAAGGATGATTTTATTCATTAATGAAGTAAAGAATGAAAAAGTTAGTGCAATGTGAACTCAAAATTATTATTTTTTTTAAATATATATATTTATATATTTAAGGATTTCTTAGTAGTTATTTTACAAATTATCATCTGACATATATTCATCAACACTACAACTATATTACATCAACAAATATCAGACTTGGTATGTCTTTCTTCATAAAGGAGAATGCTATCAACCTTTATATTTCCATTTCTTCTTTTTTTGTTTCCCAGAAAATAACAAGAATATACTCAGAGCAAGTATTCATTTTGGATCATAGACAAAAGATTTGGATAAAAAGCAATATATAAATGAGAATGTAATAACTTGTGATGAGAAATACTTATTTTTCTTCCTTGGTCTCAATTTGCATATTTTTTTATTAATATTAAACTATTCACCTTAACACATCCAATAAGATTAAATATTTCGTATTCAATTTTTTATTATACTTTTTAATTACTAACTTTGGAATTAGTTTTGAATCTTTTGATGATAAGCATTTCTAATACAAGCAAAAGCACAGCCGGAATCCCACATCGGGCACTTACGGAACAGGCCTCTTGAGTCATAAGATAATATAATTGTAGGATACGCTTTCACTTAAATAGGATCTGTTCTATAAGTTCGTCCCTTTGTATTCTTGAGTTCTAAGGAGACAGGAAATCAAGTCTGGTGGATGAACGATGGCCTCTTTGGTAGAGAATCGTTCTCAGCTAGCTTTGGTTGGCTGGGATTGTCTTCCGTCCGTCTGACAGATTCAACTACTAAATTTTTTTGCAGGCATGGAAGGGAGGCTTTTAGGAGTTCAAGATAGCATGTTATACTTATACATGTTCAATCCTAGAACAAAGTTAAATAAATACATGAATTAGAATACATTTCTACCAATCATATGTGTGATAATCCAACTCCATCTGATCCAATCATCTGTTCTAATCCCCGGCGGAGCCGCTTACTATTAATTAATTATATACCCTCTTGATTCCTCGACTTGGTCAGCATTGACTATGATGACTCTTGATGATCACCTCTCTCATCCTCATCCAACGGCTCATATTTACTATCTCTTCCTGGGAGCTGTAGCTGTAAATGCATCTCATCCTCCGCCGAAGTACCTTCGATTTCCCTCCCGCGTTTCGCACCTATGGGCACGCCGAACAATCTCGCGCTTATTTCCTCCGCCGATGGTCGGATGTTGTTTTCCCCGCCGCCGTTCGCCGCCGTTGCCATTTCTTCGCAAAATCTCGTCATTGGGAGAAGATCCAAAGGTCTCAGAGCGGTTTCTGTCAAAATTAATTTACAACTATGTTCTCTGTCAGCGATGATACTACCAGAGTAGTTCGACACTAAAACGTAAATGTTGTTACATAAGTTCTTC
The DNA here is from genome assembly GCF_026168435.1 of Sesamum indicum. Lineage (NCBI taxonomy): Eukaryota > Viridiplantae > Streptophyta > Magnoliopsida > Lamiales > Pedaliaceae > Sesamum > Sesamum indicum. The sequence goes on along the minus strand of NC_142663.1, from coordinate 13,859,703 downwards.
ATGTGGGTCAACTCTTTGTTGAGCTGCACGTTCTCTTTTCTCAGCCTCTCGTTCTCCCCAATCAGCTCCGCCGTGTTACTACTGAACTCGCGGGCGCCGGGCGGAGATATGGAGGATGAAACTACCTGCTCTTCCCCGGAGTCTGATGGAGACAACGTCCGAGGTGGCGCAGCTGGAGTCAGCTGAACGCTAGCCGTCGCCTTCGCGGCCAATGACGGTGTCGCGATTTTCCGACGCAGAATGTCGCGCAAAAGCTTTTTCTCGCCTCTTCGGAAGCAATCATTCGAGAACTCCCATCGATCAGGCACAACCTTCCTAAATCCCTAAGAACCGATGAAAACAACTCGATCAATCACCGAAAACACAAATTAAACTTCCTCAGAAACAGAAAAGTTGGACAAAAATTCAAGCTCACGTAAGTGTTGAGTTGGCGAATAAAACTCGAGAAATTATTGTGCTTGAAGTACTTGGGGAGCAAATCTCTCGCGAACTCCGTCGGATTCCACACGATAAAAGCAGATCCGTCGATGTTCCAGGAGATGACATCATCAATGGCGTGATCATCAACAAGCTGGTACGTTTTGGTCAAGAAAGGCGTCGCAAGCAACCTGGGTGCATCGGCTGCCATAGATTCTCCACCCAGTGGCAGAGAGCGAAAGAGAGAAGGGGAAGCTTTAGGAGATTGACAAAAATGGAAGGAGAAGAGAAAAAGAGAGAAGTTTCAGTGGGGTATATACATACATACAGTTGTGGCTCTAGAACAGAAGGTAGGGGCAAATACAGCTAAATCAATGTGAAGAAGGTTCTCCAAGGGAAACAGAAATAGAGGGTTGTGTGCAGAATGTTCAAGGCGTGTTTGTTTGTCAACAAATTATCCAAATAAATCAAAGTGAAACCTGACATTCTTGAAACTTGTGTATTTTGTCCTCGTTTCTTCTTCTTTTTTTTTTTTTTAAATAAATTATAATCATTTGTAAACAGATTTAATATAATTATAAATGCTCTCTCATTATTTAGATTATTATTACTATCCTTAATTTTAAGAACCGTCTAACAATTAATTCAATGTCTACATTAGATTTCGTACATATTTTGTGATGAATTAATCAAAATATATTTATGAACTATAAATTATAATTTTATTTATTATTAAAAAATATTTATTTTTTTCAAATTTTCTATCCACCCCATTCGATTTTTTTATAAATTTTTATTTTTTTAAATATACGATAAGGATAAAGTTGTTCAATTTAGACTCCCATCCAAATATGACATAATTTTATTAAGGGACAATCACACTCCTCTCTCCTGAGATTTGGTGCAATTACACATAAACTTCCTGTTGTTTCGAAAATTACGTCTAGCACCCATGAGGTTTTTGGTTCAATCTAACAAATAAATCCCTTCGTTAGTCAAAATTCATCAAATTTGTTGATATTAATAATATATATATATATATATATATATAGTCCTATTGACTTGTTACTAGCTTATAGTAGGTCAAAATAAATAAAAAATCCCTAACTCAAATTAACGAGGGCTTACTTGTTAGATGGAACCAAACCTCATAGGTATTAAATATAATTTCGCAAACCACAGGAGATTTACGTGTAATTACACCAAACTTCAAGAGAGATGAGTATATTATGCTTTTTATCAAATATCAGGTGGGATATTCATAATTATACAAATATAAAAAGTGCTCGTTCTAATTTACTTTTTCTTTTTATTATAAAATCTTGAAATGTTATAAGCTTTTTTAAATAAATAAAAAATATAATCCCTAACTCAAATTAAACCTGAATCAACTAATCTAATTTCCCCTATCAATTATAAGATTACTATTAAGAACATGTTATAAGCTGCATGAACTCATTTTTTTCCTTGAATACACACATCCAAAGCTAGAAAAGGCAGAAGCATCAGGTTTTTATGTGGCTGAAAAGGGAGGCACCAATTCATTCTCATCCAAAGTTGAAACACAGGATATGGTAATGGACCCCAAAAACAGCATCATAAATCTTGATGGACACAGAGCAAACATATGTTGCCTATGCCTCTGCTTATCCATAAGGAGAAACATACAATATAGCCCCAACCAAGAGGCAAGAGCTTGTGTTCTTACAACAAAACAATGATGTCAAGCAATACAGACAGCCCTTCAAATTATCTTCTTCTAACCTATTGAAATGGGCACGTAATAATATGGCACTCAAGACGAGCATTTGATCAGTACCCGAATCAGGTCTGACTACATCAAACTAATCACCTCGTAAGTGTTATTACACGATTAGTCACTCTTCTTATTCTGTAGAAGATCAATCATTCAGCAAGTTTATACACTATGAAAAGAACAAGAATGACTGCCAAAAGAGAAACTTAGTGCAATTCCTCGAAAGGAACTCTATACCAGTCATAATGCAGCGAACTAACATCCAATTATACATACGGGATTGACTTAAATATCGAGAATGTTTAAGCCCCATACGAAGTCATGAATGGATCAGTGCAAAAAGTTAGATTGCATATTCATCCAAGCCGATAAGAAGTATACTTTTAGCAGCACATTATTCAGAATCACCAACAGAAAACAAGTAACAGTCTCATTAATTAGCTATTATCAGTAGATGCATTTGAATTATTCAAGTCCGATATAACAGGCTTTAGGTGTTCAAAATAGTAAAGGAAGTCATTTGCTACAAGCAACTGCACCTATTTAGGCTAGTGAAGTTTAGTTAATTGAAACTTCAACAGTTAGCGCTATTTCAGATGCACTACGCAGCATGATAGGGTGCATGTACAGGTAGAAAATTTGAATTGAGTAACAACGACATTCTGATCACAAGATGAGAGTTTGGGACGAAATTAATTTCCCACTTCATTTTCAAGTGAAATATGCAAGTACAACAACGCTTGGAAGAAGAATGTCAAAATTCTTATAAAACTGTGAGTGCAATATAATAAGAAGCTTTTACAGAATCACACTGACTAATCAGTACAAACTACAAAACTTAACATGATCAAAATCTGTGGCAGCATTGGTGTGTATGGAAATTATGAATGCTATAGTCAGGAAACATATAAAGTTCCACGGCGAAACAAACTAAGTATGGCTGAATTGAGTACAGACCAAACAAAGACAATCCACCAAGCCAGAAACAATGCAACTTCTTTCACCAAAGCGCAGGCAGGCAAAAAATTGCGTACCCCTGGGATAACTTTAAGTAAAGTATCATCAAATTGTGACAAGCTGAGGAGAAGAAGTACCACTGCTGCAGGCACGAAGAACTGCACAACCACTGCACATATATAGTGATTGTGAAGAAAAACTTTTGCCCTGCTATAATCCAAGTCAGGAACCTTGCTGGCGTGCAATCTCTGGTACCAACACAACACGGCTTCATTTAAGAACATTTGTGCATTAGCGCGAACGGCCAAAAGTTGCAAGAGTCCCGTAATCAACAAACACCAAACCCTCAAGTTATCAAAATTGGATCTTGACATGCCAATGTATCCAACCAATTCAAGGACTTCTCCCCTCTTACCAGCCATATGCAATCCATTTTTACCGTCAGCTTTCTTGTTAACAAGGAACTCAGCAAATGGGGTTATCCAAAGCAATGAGGTAATCACAGCAGTTATGTAAGTCGCATATAGAAGCATTCTTGAGAACCATCCACATGAAATTATGGACAAATTACAACGAATCTGATCGGTTCCAAGCCAAAAAGCCCGAGCATTTCTCAATGCTGGAATATAAAGACAACCAACGATACAGCCCATGATAACAGCAAGCAACAACTTACCCAAACCATCCAATGATTCAAAGCTAAAATCAAGAACCCATTTAGGAACAACCTCAAAAACAGCAGTCAGACCTAAAACAAACCCCAAAACCCCCCACACAAAACTCAACTGCCTCTCCAACCTCTTCGATGCAGACCTTTCAAGTCCAACCCTAGCAATCAAGAAGAAGGCTCTACAAACGGCCACCAACCCCAACAAAAGCGGAATTATAGTCCCGTTTCTCACAATCCCGGAATCTTTATCCACCCTCAAGAATCTATGAAGCAACAAAGACAACAAGGCAATAAGAGTGAAATTGAAAGCACCATAAAACTCCTTGAAATAAATTCTTGATTGGAGGTGACCTTCGCTGAGTTTGAGTCTAAAGATCTGAGCTTTACTCTCATCAAACTCAAATCTTTCCTTAGATTTCTTTCTGGGCTTCGGTTGTTCAGAATCCATTGCGCCTGGCCTTCTAATAGCAGCTCGGACTCCGGACGAATTCCCACCAGGATTAACATCATCTGGATGAATGTAAGTCTGGAGGCCATGGAGAAATAAAGCTGGGATCTTGAGGATGGAGACGAAGAATGTGAGGGAGAGTGCAAATATTGTGTGGAAAACAAGATTGTTTGAGGAAAGAATTAGTGATGTTAGCGAGGGCATTATCATGTAAAATCAATGCTCACTTGTTACTCTGAACAGCGTTTGAGAGGGAATCAGTCAGATCAATGAGGAGAGCTTGAAGAAGATCTCACACTAATTTCCTTTCCTTTTTCCTTTATTTTCTTTTTCTTTTCTGGTTATTTGATTTCCACAGGACACTTTTCTTTGTATAATTACTATTTTCTTTCTTCTTTTTCTTTCTTTAATTAATCAAAATGAAAGGAAATAGATTTTTTTTTTTAAAATAAAAATGAAGTTTGTTGAGCTATATCTAATTTACTTAAAGTTATTTCTTAAAATATTATAAAAAAGTAAAAATTACAACTATACGCAAAATGGGTATAATCGGAAATCTAATGGAGTATTAGTAGCACTACCGATTCTCTTATTTTTTAGTTGTTTTTTTATTTTCATTTTTTCGAACTCGAATACGTCCATTAAGAACAATCTATTTTGATTTTTATTTTTTCAAACTCGAATATGCCCATTAAGAGCAAGTTGGGGAGATTCTGTCGGGTTCGAATTCAATTGATATTCCTAATTCTAAGTTTAATAAGTGGAGTCAATTAAGGCTCAATTCAAGTTTTATTTGTATGTATTTCATAAAAGAATATTTTTAAACTTAAGAGGAGGTGAAAAAAGATTAAAAAGTTGATCAACAATAAACAATAATTTTCTTGTAAATGTAAATGTAGAATGAAAATTGAAGCTTTAAACCAAAATAGACTACTCCCACTTTTTATTACTAAAAATACAACCAAAAAAAGAGAAATTGGTTGGAGGACAAGTAGCGTAGAAGGTAATTTTTACTCCAAATTGGTATGCCGAGCCCGGATTTCCTCGGGGCTCCGACCCAATTCCTCACCCAACAGATAAACCACCATCTCAAACAGCACGAACATCGCCCCCTCGTACACACTCCCCATCGGCAGCAGAGCCCGACCCGGATCAGCCCCATCATCCGCCATGGTCTGAGCCGGAATATGCGCCACCACACTTGCGTACTTCACGGACGATCCGGTTTCAGGCTGAGCCGTCAGCACCACCACCCGGGCGCCGGCGCTTCTGGCCACTCCACAGATAGCGTCAACGGTGGAGAAACCCCCCGGTCCGGCGGAGGCGATGAGGAGGTCAGGGGAGTTGATGGGAGGAGTGGTCATGTCGAATACGCAGTGGGCTGAGAGGCCCAAGTGGAAGAGTCTCATGCATAGGGCCTTCAGCATTAGGCCTTCACGGCCCACGCCGTAAACGAAGATTTTGCCGCCACGGCGGGAGGCGGCGGAGATCTCTTGGACGAGTGTGGTGAGGGGTGGAGGTGTGGAGGTGGGGGCGGTGAAGACGGAGGTAAGGTGGTTGCAGATTTGAGCGGCGAAAGAGGCTGAAGTGGTGGTGTTGGATTGTTCTTGAGGTTCAGGCTTAGCCATTGAAGTTGCAGTTTTCTCTCTCTACTCCTCCGACAATGGAGCCTTATCTACTGCAGGCGGAGGTTTAGAATTTAGGCTTAGCCTATCCTTTTCAATTATATCTATCTATCTTGATTCTAGTAAAAGAGTTCTTGATAAATTGTTATTCAAATTCGGTTTACATCAATCACACAATTAATTATATTTGTCATATAATTAATTTTAATTTTGTCAAAATTAATTTAAATTATAATTTCTCGTTATATCTCCAATTTTTATTAAGTACAATAATTATTTTGATTGCCAAAATATATATTAATTAAAGTATGCTCGAGTATATTTATTTTTGTGCAAAATTACAATTTTTTCAATATTTTCTATCAATAATATCATATTCATACATATAAAAATTAAGACAAATATTTTAAGATAATCAGTTCCGATTAGTTTTTAATTTTTTTATTCTCCTTTATATAATTAAATAAATATAAAAAATTAAATTATACACACGTATTAAATGTGCTTCAATAATTTGATAAATATATAGTTGAAAATGAAATAGTATATGACATATAATAATTGTTATATGATTGGAAAATTTCATTTTATTGTTTATTTTTTTAAAATAATTATATAATTAGTGAAATGAATTAATATACTTATACTATGTGATAGATAATATTCAAATTAAATTACTCATTTTTTTTTTTCTAAAGATAATCAAATTGGGTGATCAATAACACCAACAATCAACCAAAGTGGTCTGCAATTTCATAATAATAAGAGTTAACCAAGAGCTCATGAACCAATTGAATTATTATTTCTTGCAAAACAATATCATGATTCCCAACACACACACATAAAAGACTCGAGATGGGAAATCTCAACAGAGAAATTAAACATCCAAACATCCCATAAACATAGATTGCATCATGAACAGGAATCCAAGAAAGCAGCCAAAATGGAAGCTTTGGAGCTATTGGATAAGACATAATTCCAGCGCAGGTTGACAGAAGTTTGCTGTGAAATTTGAAGCCCAGTGAAGTGGCTATATACAGTTGCAAAACTGAATGCACAAGTTTCAGAGTATTGGTAAGCAACAAAACCACAATGAAGATGATGACCCGTAACGTAGCAGTTATGAGGATGTCCTCAATGGGTATTAAGATCCCTCTGCAGGTTTTGAAGGTTCCTTAATGTCAATGTCTTTGACACCAGCAGCAATTGATGATGAGAATTCACCCGTTACATCCTTCTTTTCATCGTCCTTGGTTTCCTCGTCAGACTCGTCTTCAAGCAAGGATCCATCACGACGAAGTTCCTTAATCTTCAAAAACTCGTCATAGTGAGCTTTCCTTAGCTCCCGAAAGCTCTTGCGTCTCTCAGAATCAGAACCTGATAGGTCAAAGTTAGCGAGAATATTTACTGTCCCTCAAGTAAAAATAAATTTTAAAGTTTATGAAAAAGATGGGTAGGAGACGTGTACAAATAAACATGCCAACAGAGAACAAAATAAAGTTGAAGGGTAAGAGTCGAGAATTTATAGCTCCTTTTCACCTTACAAGGATTGAAAAGCAATCAAGGCTTATGCCCAGCTAAAACAATTCAATTGATCAAACAACACCACAATTGAAGAACCTGATACAATTATGATAATAAGTTTATGAGGAAGTTTGTGACAATAGTGTCGGATCAAGGGCAGATGCATAATTGGATGACCATATACAGACAAGAGGAAAACCTTCTTCATCTTGATCAATTGCATTTTCGTCATCTTCAGATGATGTCCAGCCATAGTAAGTGCTAGAGGAACCCTCATCATTCAAGGCCGTATCTATTTCTTCTCCATTCACGGCATCTTCAAAACAAAACTCAAAACTTCTTCTTTCGGTAGGAGATGATGAATCTACATTCATTAAGAAAACAGTTACATGCCAGCATAGAACATATCCGAACTCACCCCACGATGTGGTTCAACTACCTCCAATAATTCATATTTGCAACCATATATGTGATCCAAGCATTATTATTAAGTGGCAGATAAAGCATACACTTCAACGGTTATGGTAAGGGAGATTCAGAACCTATCCTAGCATGACCATGTATGAGAAGGTTTTCAACTTTCACCAACATCTTATAAATTACAGTAAATCTAGGGGGAACACATTCCAAAGACATTTGCAGCTAAAATTCTTAAGCTATTACTGTATATTAACACACATGCTTATGTTTAAGAATAGTACAGGTTTATGAATTTATTACCAAAGAATTACTAGCCCCTGGAAGAAATTCAAATATTAGTTGTCCCAGTTATGCTCTCCAGAAAGAGGTTCTCCACAGAAACAATAAAATGCCTCTAGTTTTACAAGGCTAGTCATATATAGTCAATAAAACATAGGATAAACACAAAGTATTAAAATGACAACAAATCATCAATACGACCTGCATGACATCATAAATGATGATGAAATCAGAAGCAGTTAGATAATCACTTAAGCACTACTGAAGCAAACAGAAAAATTTCTCTCAAAATTTCCCAGAAACCGAAATGTAATTGAACTCAATAAACATACCCTCGTCATCATCAATCATGGGATGGTATGGTGTCTTTGGTTCTGTTATTTTCTGTCTCACAGGTTTATTAGCCTCAATTTCCGCTAGGTTAATTTCATTCCATTGCACTCGTGGCCTGGCAACACAGATAATTGCCACCATCAGCATATATTGGATGAGAAATGAAAACATTCATGGACCTAAAAAAGGCTCCACTCACTCAAAAAGGAGAATGTAATTTGAACTAAAAGAACAATATACCACTGTATGTCTATAAAACATTGCGGAGTCCAATTTTTTCACTAACAAGCTATTTTTGCACCAATAGAGAACCATGTCTCACTGTTTGCATTCCGAATATGCACTCACATAAGTTTTCGGGGGAAAAAAATGGAAAAGAAAGAAGAAAAGGCTTAACAAAATTACTTAATAATCTTGCAATCTCACACTTCATGACATGTTCAAGCAACAAAGACACAACAGGTGGACTTCAAAATGCCAAATTCCAGCCATCACCCCCTGAACTAACGAAATTAGATGAAGAATCGCCCACATGCAAGGGATACAAGTACAAAAAGCTATTAGCTATAAATCTAATGCGCCCAAATTCTCTAATAAGACAAACATTAGACACAAAATGCAACAAGCACTAGTCGAAAACTGAGAAAACAGCCATAAATAACAGACTGAAGGAACTTAGTTCCCGATTTCAGCAACCTGATAATCCTTTGAGATTCCCAAATCAGACTCAGCAACAGACAGATGATTTGGGTGCATTGTAACAAGCAAACATACCTACTCTTTACATCGTCAAACCTAGGAAGATACAACACCCAACAAAAAGGGTAATTGCTTATAAAGTAGATTGAGCTACTTAATACTTATACTGCCGTCTGAAGACGAATATGTTCTCTACAATCCAACCTATCCATATTTTTACCACACTTTAAGTATCATCCAATTATTCTAAAAACAGCGAGCTCAATTACCAAAATTTCCCCTAAATGACACTAAAAACCCGCGCAAAACAAAAAAACGAGGCAGGAAGAAAGCCCTAACTAAAACAAGATTAAAATAAATTGCCCATGTTCGCACATCTACAATCAACCGCAGCATACACTGATAACCCAAATCAATACAATAAAACCGAATCGAAAATTGAATTCAAGAATAGAGCCACTGCATCCTTTCCGGGCCAAAACACGATGAGTTCGCAAATTTACGGTCAAAACCACTAATCTTTCCAAAAACCATAGATCATGTGATCATAAATTGATGCAGAGCAGATAAGAAGATTCCCATACATTTTAAGAAGAAGCGATGGATTTGTTCTCCAATTCTTTTACTGCTTCGTGAAAGCTTTCTCTGCGAAATGCGCAAGCCTTTTTCTTCCCTTCGTTCTTCGCGGGATTTTATCTGCTTTCCCGAAAATGCCCTAGTGGGAGAACAAAATGACGAATATACCAAAGTTGCCGGTCGAATTTCTGCGGGTCGGGGCAGACTGATCCGGACATCCAGATTGATTCGTCCAGTTGGAATGCAGAATTTGCTCTTATTTATAATTTTATGTAATAAAAAAATTGGATTTAAATTATTTTTTAAGGTCCAAATACGGACATAAAAAGAACTTTTGTTTATTTATCTGATCTGAAAATTTTGTAAATAATTTCAATTTATACAAATATGTGTTTTCAAAATTTATATTTTAAATAATAATAATAATAATAATATATTTTAAACTTGTTTACAACCTATTTTAAATATGTATAATTATATTTACACTTCATAATTTATAGTCTGTCTAAATAAGTTAATCATATTTTTTTAAATAGGTAACATACATCCTAAAAAAATCAATATTAATATACAAATTATTCATGTTTTATTTATAATTATCAGGAATAATTTTTATAATTATGCGAAAAAATATGCAAAGAAAAATAGATGAGGAGTCTAAAAATAATTATTTATATGACTATATGTATATATGGAAAGACTCAAGTGAGAGTGTTTCGGACTCGGGTCGTAGAATTGACTGGATATCGGGTCAGAACCGAGGGCAGTGTCGGTATCCGGCCCGTAAATGAGAAAATTGGGGTTGACAAATGTCACAAATCTGGAAGACTCGAACAAATTTTTTGAAGGCAAAAAGCACGCGAACAGCTCGGGGAAGCTTTTCAATTCACTCTTTTCAGTACCCAACAACAAATAAGCAGAGGTATGGGTTCCAAGAATTTTTTTATTATTATTTTTTTCTGAATTATGCCTAATTACGTGGTTTGATTTGTCCGGAGTATGTTCTTGATCCGGCTGCTTCGATCGTTTTTTGTTGTTTGTGGATGACGGGATAAAATGGGTTTACTTAAATTTCTGATTTTTGGGATGTTTGAATGGTGGCTTAATTTGTTTTGGGTGTATTGGAGTTTGAGATCTTGATGATCATATGGTGATGGGAATTCATTTCATTTTCTCCTCCTTTTTTTCTGCTTTTCTTCGTTCGAGTTTTTAGGTGAGATTTGGATTTGTTTATTTTTAGATTTTTTATGAGTTAGTGGTTATTGAAGAAATGATGGGTTTCTGAGAATGAAATAAATGATGTGCGGTATTTAGGGTGAATGTAGGATTCTTTAGGAGCGAAAATTCATTTACAAAGGGTTCTCGTTCAGCATTTCACTCTGTATTTCCTTGAGGGTTTTAACACATTCAATAATTACTTATGATGATGAAACAAATCTAGGTGATCAATGCCTTTGGTGAAAGAGCGAGAATACAGATGCATAAGAAATTAGACATCAGTGTGGTATACTGTTTCAGCTAACAACCCATATACATGACAAGGTTGTTTTCCTGAAGTGTAAATTGTTGATATGTTTCTTACAAATCGATCGATGTTTATTGGATAGTTTGTGAATTATACAAGTAAACTAGATAGTTAGTTTTGCACACATGATATGTTTTTCATTTTGTTCTTCGTTTAGGTGCTACTGAAAAATTATGTATTGATTAGATGCTGAAGGGAGTACAGTTTCGATTCTGTCGTTGGAATATGCTGGTTACTCTGACAATAATGTTTTTAAGGGAGAATTGGTAGTAGTTCATGTACATGGGTTAGTTAGACAAACCACAAATATACTTTGCATGTTGACTGAATATATATTATGAGCAGTTAACTGTTACTAGTGCTCTTCATCTGTTTTTCTTACAAGTACTAATGGATTCTTTTTATGGCAGTTTATACAGTCGCAAGATATTGAATTCGTTGTCTCTCACAAAAGGCTTTGTAGAGGACGCAATCAGAAAATTAGAACTTTCAAGAGATGTTTTCATTGTTTTATGGACTCTGGAAATACATGTTCAGCAAGATGGAGTTTCATGTTCTTATTCTTGGAATCGACAAGGCTGGCAAAACAGTAATTTTCTCAATGACATACCTCTGTTCTGACTTTGCACGTTCATGTATTCCTTTTCAATTCTCATACTCAGCTCCATAATTCAAAGTAGAGAATATATGTTAGCAGTTAGATGACAACTGTAGTCATTTAGTGAAGACACTTCTTAAAATGACACTTCTCTCCAATTTGTTGGATCTAATAATTCGCGCCAGTGTTTTAAATCAAAAGCCGCACTACCTGTTATACACTAAAATGGTGCTATACACCTAAGCAAATTAACACCCAAATCATTGTTTAAGCTGATTCAAATTTGTGAATTTGTAGACGTTACTGGAGAAAGTGAAGTCACAGTACTCAATCTTGGAAGGCCTTCCTCCAGACCGAATTGTCCCAACCGTGGGACTCAATATTGGTCGTGTTGAAGTGTCAAACACAAAACTCGTATTCTGGGACCTGGGAGGTCAGGTTTGAAATGCACTCTTGCCTTCTTTTCTAATTGACAATAGTTCCCTTTGGTCTGTGCTGAAGTCATTTTGTTGTATCATCAAATTTTATGCCCTTACAATAATTTTGAGCCAAAAAGTTGTGCCTACCATGGCCCATCCTCTTTTTGGTATCTGATTTTAAGATTCTATGTTAATGTTGTTTCACTTCTTCAGCTCCTATGTTGTCATTGTAGTGAGTTTTGGTGGCAACTTGTGTCTCTTACAGGATTCAATCTTCATTCTGTTTAGTACACTTTGAGAAACTTTCGCTGACAGTAGATGCATATTTCAGGCTGGTCTTCGCTCCATTTGGGAAAAATATTATGAAGAGGCACATGCAGTGATTTATGTAATCGATGCTTCTTGTCCATCCCGTTTTGAAGATTCAAAATCTGCTCTTGGTAATTTTAAGGAAGAGAACACTCTTTTTAGTTTATTTTCAAGACTAAATTGATAAGTTGTAAAACATGGGCTTTCACAAGAATACACAAAAGATTTGGTCCTTTAAAAGAGAATAATTTTTTATCTGAATCAAATTAAGCTATACTCAACTAATTATATTACAAATATTATCGTATTTGTCATATAATCGACAACTCATTTAAAATTATCATTAGTTAGTAAATACAGTACACTCGTGATGTAATAAATATACATTTAATTTAGTCGAACTAAATTCGAGATAATATTTTTTTAGAAAGAAAAAAGGAAATTGAACTTGGACCAATTTGAGGATTGAAAAAAGCCTAAACCCATGTAGCAAAGGGTGGTCCAATTTTGCTTGTAAACTGCAAACTACTAAGTTCTTGTAACTGCCTTTGGTCCTTTTTAACCTGATTTTAGATCTTGTTTGCAGAAAAGGTTCTTCGGCATGAAGATTTACAAGGGGCTCCACTTTTGATATTAGCAAACAAGCAGGTACACCACTTCCTTCTGTCCCATCCAAGGATAGTCCTGACCAAAAGAAAGTGAGACATGTTGATTGAGGAAAATAACTACATGTACTCTTTTTACACTGCCAATATAACTTGAAGGGACGTAAGATTAATTGGTGTACTGTGTCCAGGATCTTGAAGATGCTGTATCAGTTGATGAACTTGCTCGGTATCTGGAGTTCATAAAATTGGATGAAAGAGTATATACATTTCAAGCTGTTTCAGCGATTGACGGGTAAGCATATGCTTTTATATGCATGTACTTTGGCAACAACTAAACCATTCATCTGTGGTAAAATGGTTTTGCTGTTCCAGCCCTCCAAGGTGGCAAGATTTGTTCAAATGAACATGATGAGTTTTGAATATTACTGCAGGCTGGGGATTAAAGAAAGTGTGAACTGGCTAGTAGATGCCATGGAGAGAAGTAAGAGAACAGATATGTTGAGACTTCGTGCAGGACCTGGTGTTGTCTAGAAGTGATGATACAAACGACGATTTTCTACTTTATCATAATTTTGTCTGCAAATATATTTGCATCTGTATAATTTTGACATTGGACTGATAGCAATTCAGTAGTTTCGCTATGGCAAAGCCAAGGTTCTTTATGTTCTTATGACAACGGAGACTTTATATTGTTCTCGATTAATAAAATTTAGAAATAATTACTCAGACAACCATGAAATCTAAATGTACTACAGAACTGAAAAAATCACACCGACAACCTTGTAGTTATATTTTATATTATAAATTTTCTCCAGGCAATTTTTCAAAATTAAATTAAATTAAAAAAAAAGAAGTTACTGTAACACATCCAAATCTTTTGGGGGTGTTGTATAATTATCGCAAAATTTTAGTTGTTACATGCATGCTAGAAGGCCAATGAAACTTAAGTTGAAAATAAGTTGTCTAAAAATTTAGAAGATCCAGATTCCACATTACAATTTCACAACGCTTGGGGAAGTGCAACTAGCTCCTGCAGAGAGTCACAAGATGACTTAAAAATCTAGCGTACAATTGCAGCCCAGAACTGGTTTTACACCAAGAGACCAAGATAAAACATCTGTCATAATTCCTAAGTAGGTAAACTTTCTTACAAACATTTCCCCTTTCGCCCTTCGACGCCACGGTGAAGGCTCATGTCGACGAAATCCTGTGAGCTACCATTCATAGGATGAGATAAAGAAGATTCTTTTACGCCCAGTTGCTGGTTCATTATAACATCAAATAGGCAAAATGAATAACTGGATGAGTAAGAGTTGTCTAGACTATTACAGCCACTTGCTCCTGATGAGCTCTGAGGCTGCTGTAATGAATTCTGAAAATGTGAACTATTCTCAAAAGGAATTTCACCGGTGAGCGTCTTAACGGCAAATTCAAAACAAGGGTCCGCCCAAATATCGACAGAAGGCAACAGAGAAGAGGAACCTGAAGTTTGATTAGGTGAAGCCAAAGAAGAAACTGGACTGTCATCAACTTTGTTCACTTCTTCAATAGGAACTGCACCGGTAAGAGTTTTGACTGCAAACTCGATGCATGGATCCATTAATAGATCATTCAAAGAGGAGTCAAGATTCGTTTCGTGCTTTCCATCTTCTTTAAAGTCTCCGGCAATGTCTTCACGCTCTTCAAGAACAGAAGCATGATCACCAAGCAGTAAATCAGCAGATTCTTTCTGCTTATTGTTGGTTGGAGTTTCTGTTCTGTCTTTCATGCGATGCTTGTTTGGTTCATAGGAATTACCAAAACTCCCAGAGGTGACAGTCTCTGCCTCACCGGACAGTGAAGCTTGTTCTGTAGCCTGTTTGCTGGTTTTTCTTTCCAGCAACTGATCAGCTTCTGGACGAGCAAGTCTTTTTGAGGACCTGCGAGGTAAGTCATTTGCCCATTTGCTGTTCGATTTCTTTCCCTTAGTTTGCTGCAACATGTTTTCATTATGTCGAGCTTCTGCCAGTGTATTATTATTATTAACTGCAGCACCTTGTGAGTCTGCAGAGTAGCACGGCAATACAAAAAATTGATTATTGATCAGATTTCATTTTGAATATCTATGTAAACACGGATCATATTGTAAATTTCACTTCTATCGGTTCACTATTAAGGAGGACATGATGGTTCACAACGGTAGGATTACACAAAATGTAGGATTAGGACAGCAGTGCAGAAAGCTAAAAGTGCATCAAATGATATTCACACACCAAGCCAGAAACTGGAACTTGATGGACGAACCTGATTGGAAGGAGTGATCATTGATGATATTATTTCTCAGTTTACTGTCAGCCAATCTCTTATTTCGGCTTGGTCTCCTTTCATGCTTTTTCTTTCCATTTTCTTGTGGCAGCTTATCCAGGAGATCCTCGGCCATGGAATCATCTTCTCTTGCTCGTTGCTCCACATAGTTGGCTTCTGCCACATCTGCATTTACCAAACCTTTTGAGCAGAAAATTGCAATTATAGCACAAGGACTACCATACATCAGCTCATCGGAACAAATATGCAGTCAACGCAAACATCTCATAAATGGATCCTCGTTTGTACTGAACTCTTGCTTATAGAAAATAAATCTGTTCATGGAATGATTATATATGGCATATATGTCTCCATCTATCTATTCTGTTTACCAGTTGCAGCACATCAGAAAGCTCGACATCTAGAATCACATTTTCCTTCTCTTTTCCAAATAATTATCTTTTGTGTAGTCTTATTGTTTACTGCAGCATGTTTTAGGCCCCCAGAAATTTCGAGTTCTAATTCCAAGAAAGATTGCAACTCAAACCCTGCAGAGTGTTATGGCAATCGGATAGTTGCAAAAAACTAGAAGAACGTAAATCTTGCTTAACATACAAATTCTTATCAAGGAACAACTGTTCAGCATCTATGAGTCTCTGTTCATTAAAATGTACACTCAAAACTAGAGTAGCAGAGAGAAGGAAAACCTTGATGTCATTGCTCTTCAAGATCTCTAGAGCAAATTCTGAAAGGTCCAACATATATATATATATGTGTGTGTGTGTGTGTCTGTGTGTGCGCGCGTGTGTGCGCTATATGTGTGTGTGTGTGTGTGTGTGCCCGCGCACCTATATTCTTTAGTGCATCCAGTGATAGTTATGGTCCAAGCTGCAAGTTTGGATTTCATGGATAAGAAGCATGTAATGGTGGACTACAATGTACGAGGATATGATGAGCCTGACTTTATGTTTTCATTACCATTGACAATTTTATCCACTTTCTTGTTGATTGACCTCTGTCCTTTAGCTCCAGCAATTGCCTAGTGATGATCCGAAAAAAATAAAGTTAGAGAACGTAAAGAATCCCTGAAATACAGATAGAAGTTACATATGAAATTGCATTAGAGCAAGCACCAATTATAAAGCACCCCTTTATATAACGTTGTGAAATTACCAAGGCATCTAAAGAGAGCATTTGTTTTACAAGCTTAAAGAATGGAGAAATATAGGAGTAGAATCAGTTTCAGCTGGAGGTACAGTTCAAAACTATGCATACATTGAAGTATATAGCAAGAATTATTGTTTGCCGTTAATGGAGTCAAAGATCTAGTAATTCTGCTGCTTCCCTCTATAGTTAGATGACGCTTGTGCTAATTTTACCAATTCAAGTTTTTAAGATTAGCCAACTAGTCATTAAATAAAGCAGACTTACAAAGTAACTTGATAAAGCAAAGGAGTGAATTTGAAAAAGAAAAGCGAAAGAAAACAACAACACAAAGATACTAACAGATTTCAAATTTTCTCCCAACTCCTCACTGGCGTGACCTTGATTATCAACCTTCGACTCGTCTTTTCCTGAATCCGTACTTTCAAGGAACCGGAAAACTTCTTGCATAGAGCGGAAGTGACGTCCACTAACAGGATCGATGTAGTACTGCAGGAACCACAGACTTATACATTTGGGAGAAAGCACAGGAGGAAAAAGAAAGAAAAACTGACTTTGAGCCAAGAATAGAATACAATCATTATGCAGGAAAAGGAGACAATAGAACAAGCAGTTTCAGCAGATTGATGTAATCTTCGAGTAAAGCAAAATATGATCGGATGTAATCATATCGTAATGAAATGAGAATAAACAACAACTAAGGATTCAGTACCGGATCTCTCCTGGTTTTGCCACCCTTCCTTTTGGTCCTGATCTCCTTAATCCAACCTGGAGGTAATTTTTCTGCAACAGTCTTTTTGATGCCGATCTACAATGTTGCAATAATAAAGAAGAACCGTTTTGTCACAGGAAAACAGTTTTATAGATGCTTTTGAGATGGGTTCCATTTGAAAAACACAATGGAAAGATGTACTTCACAAATAAGAAATAGCAGAAATTAATTTAAGGCTAAACTAATACGTCCAACGAACATCTATAGAATAGTTCATATGGTGTCTACCTCATTCAGCTGCTTGAGTTTCTGATCTTTACCAGCATTCTTGAGGTACCGAAGCACCTCCAGCTTGGAGTTGAATTTGAGGCCGTTTAATGGATTGATATAATACTAACACAAATCCAAAGAGACTGATCAGAAAGAATGCGGGTAAATTCGATATGAGTGCAACTGTTGGCTCCAAAATTTTGGAAAACCAATTTATTGCTATATTCAAGTATGAGGTACTTTATACAATGAGATTCAATGAGTAACTTGTAAGGTTTCTGTCAAATAGAGTTGAGAAAGACAAGATTTTCATGGTATTTTCTGTCAAAGCAAAGACGTTTTTGCATATCGCCATTTTTGCCTCTGCCAGAACTTGAAAAAGAATAAACACAGACCTAACAATGCTACCTTAAGATGAGCATCCATAACCTCAAATACTTTCCTAAAGCAGAACCACAACATAGTATTTCATTCATAAACAAAAAAACTCAGCCTTTTCTTATCCTTCCCCACAAAGACTAGATTTTGATCTATCATTTAAAGTATTTACCAACATGCAGACAAGAATCCCAAACAAGCATGCGCATAGGTTACTTCCCTTGCTACTCCATTCACTAGAGTAAATCACAGATGAACCACAAATTCTTTCAATATAGACCAACCATAGAGTTATATAAATCTCAATCTGAAACAAACAGTCAAGAAAATTGAAGTGCAGACAACTTCCCAAAGTAGAGCAGTTTTAATTAATTTACCTTATCTTTTCTCCCAAAACTCCGATTTTTTACACAAACTTTCCAATCCACGGGCAGCCACGCCGGGTGTTCACCACCCATTTCAAGAAACACTCCAGTAGAAAATAATCTTCAGCAACAAACGAAATCCAGTCGAGGAGAAGGAAAAGATTCAAGAAAAAACAAATAAACACACACACCCTTTTCAATCACAAACAATTTTTTCCTAGTTTTCACACTCCATTTCTCTCATTTCACATGCCTTCAAAGAAAACGAAGAGTAAAGAAAGCAAGGGTTTTGGTAAAGAAAATAAGAAGACAGAAGCTTGTGAATGCTAGAGTACAGGGAGTTAATGGGGTGGTGGAAAATGGTGGGGAGAATCAGACAAAGTGCATTCAGAATCACTTTTCTGGTTTTGAATTTCAAGAAAAACCCCAAAATGGATCCCAGAGCCAAGTGGGATTGGATAAAATCTAGAAAATACTGAATGGTACTTTTCAAGAATTCATTAGGAGTGGTTTCTCTTTGTTCTTTCCCCTCCTTTTGGGGTCTATTTCAATCCTTTTTGACCAGAACCCACATGTGATATTTCACTGTTTTGAGGTTTTGCAGTTTAGTTAGGTATTTTCACCTACACTTCAACCAAAAAAAAGAAACGAAATTTATACTGAGAAAATTTAAAAAAAGATGATCATAATGGGATAATGCAAACAGCTTCTTTAGACTTTTAACCAATGGGGTCCAGGAGAAGATGATGCCCTCTCATGATTTTGCAGTCACCAATTTCTCAGTGATTCATTAATGGACCACTTTAACTAAGCAAGTTAACTTTTTTCCACTTTTCTTCTGCAGCCCTGTGGAGGAAGTGGAGGAGTTGGTGAAAAAAAGCCCTTCCTCATTCTTCCTCACCACGATGACTGTGAGTTTCAAGAGATCATATGCTTTTGTTTCGATAAAATTCGCGTATTAGACTATACATAGGAAGATGGGATCATCTCATATATGAATTTTGAAACTGACCAAGAATTTTCCCTTTTTTTTGATGATTTAAAATAGTTTTCTGGATCTGCCTGGAGAGAAGCCCTGGATGGATCCAGGATGTCAGCTGTATCAGCTTCAATTTAGTAAGACAGAAAAAGCTAAAATGTCAAATGGATGACAAATGTTATGTGATAACAACCTGGTATGAATAAAACAAATGAACAAAGAATACAAGAACAACTCATTTTCAATCAAACATTACATACTTTCGTCCTAGAGCACATCATGTATACTACAACCTATGACGTATATATTTCACAAAGTTGACTATCACATCGATTTTCAGGTTTGCAAAATCAGTTGTGGAGTGGATTTGGGCCGCAGGGAACGAGCCTTTTCGACACTACATGCAATTTCTTGCCCTTGTTCTCCTTCCAACCTGAATACTGAGGAATTGTGGAGAAGTACCGGAGAAAAGTGGAATAGAATTTAGCTCTTATTCTTGCTTCATTTGCAGCATGACTGATGTGCCTGCAGCTGGACAGATGAACCTCTGCTGAAACAATTATGAACATGATAAACAAGAAACGGGTTGCCTGAATTCTCATATCGGGATGAATTTATAAGAAAATCTTGCGAAAGACACAAACTATGAATTGCCAGTTAATGCTAATTGTTAGGTGGTGATGAGGTTTGAGCCATATTTATAGCGAAAGAAAGCTTGTTTTTGGACTAAGTGCAAAAAGTCATACATAAGATCAGAAGCAACTTCTCTACGCGTGACACAATTAAGTATTGGAAATACTTCAAGAGAAATGGTTCCACGACGTATGCGTCATATAGTGACTTTGCATTTTGCTTAAACAATTAGTTGACTTCTTGTTTTTCCTTGGTTATTCAATAGCTTCAAAATGTACCTGGACTATGAACTTGATTGGTTTTTTCAAGTTAAATGCAACCTTATAGAAACTATTTTAAGAAATTATTCGTTTTGAATTTCTAGCCAGATATATCAAAGCTATTGAGAGGTAGATCTTGCAAATTGTGGTTAGCCATCATAATGGGGAATCAAATTAAGAGGTAAGACTTTTAACAGATACTGAAAGCAAACTAAAAAATTTTAAGTGTTTTTCTTTTTCTATTGTTGGTCAACCCTTAACCAAGATGTCATTTTGCAGGCTGTCCCATAAATTATATGTAACCTTGTAATGCAAACTTCCTAAGTATACAACGAAGTTAGACATTTGAACAAATCAACCTGGGAGAATCTAGTCCGCAATGTAATAGTGGATCAACAAAACCTGGAAATGTTGGAGGAAATGAAATTTAAACATGCATTTGTCATTACTTCACTTCAGTGTAGATGAAGCAAATTTCATTACAAAAAATTGCATAAATGGCAACCGGGTGCCAGTAAACAATGAAAACTGGTACAAATGCCATCATGTTTGAGATCCATCACAAAGCAAGTAACTCTATACTTATAAAGCTTCTTGGGCAATGATAGTATCCATTCCTCAAAACAAACTGGATTCTGATGTCTGAATCAGTTGTGGAGAGGATTAGGCCCTTGAGGGACGAGCCCTTGGACTACAACATGCAGTTTCCTGTGCTTGTGTTTCTCTGAATCTGCATACTGAGGAACTGCAGAAAAGTGCTTCAGGAAAAAGGAGTTGAACCTGGCCCGTATTCTTAGTTCAGACTCTTCACTTGCAGGACCACTGATGTGCCTGCAGTTGGATATAGGAGTCAGAACCAGAAGAATTATGAATATCGTAAACACGTTGGAAGCAGTTGGAATTCTCATATCTGACATTAATGGAGAAGAAAATCTATAGCAATACTTTTCAAAGGGAAAAGACCAGAATTCTGTTGTAGATGTAGGTATAGTCAGGTTTGAAATCTCTTTATAATGGAATTTGAGCATACCTAAGATACAAGATTATAACAAACCTCTCTGATTACAGCTCACAAGTAACCTTATCAACAATTATGGTGTCCCAAACGTGCTTTCGTGTTGCAAAGTCTTCAGGAAATATCGTAAACAAACAGTTGACATTTTGTTTCCTTGAACCACTAAACTTGTGACCTTTGTTAGAAAAACTACAACAAATATCAAGATACAAATGGTGAAAAACCATGAAAAAAATAGACTAATAATATGTATGTGATTTATTTCATGGCGCTGGCTTTTTGTATTTGTTATGACATTTCTTACATGAAAACAACTCTAAAATAATTCCTTTCCCGGAGAAATAATGGTATAATATGTAATGTTCTTCAAAGCTTTTACTCTATCATCCGGTTGCTTTTTAGTTTATCCAAATCGTGGCATGCCATCATCCATAGGGTGGACCAGAAAAAGATATTCAAACCAGATAAAATAATAGGGAAAATCTTTCATTTATCAACCCTTAAGAATGCTGAAGCTGAACCAGATGGCATCTTGCTGGTTTCTCCTTAGAATTTGCACATTTCATGATAATATTTTGTGTTTAAGTCCACCATATGACTTGATAAAAAGTTCAGTCTTCGCTTTGGACTTTCGTTTATGCTCTGACCCGAGAGTTGGAGTTATTTGCGTGTAGTCTGTATCTAGACAATGATAACAAGTGATAACAAAGAACTAATACACAAATAATCCTCCTTCTTGTATTAACTGGTCCATTGGGTGAATCTTGAGTTCGTTCTAGTCTTGTTTTCAGCCCAATCTAATGCGGTACAGAATTCACCCATTTTACACAAAGAAAATCAACCATTTGAACTAATGAAATATTCTTTACTTCTTCATCACTTGAACCAAAGGAAAAAACATCAGTAAGATCTTTCCTGTTTGCAGCCCAAAGTACAAACTGAAAGATAGAACAATATCCATTCCATCAAAGAAATGCAAGAAACCTATTTGGAAGAACTGAAAAGCTCATCCACATCAAAATCCCTGGAAATTCCATGAATCACAAAATTCTTGGAGGAAGACACATCGGGCACAGTAATTTCCACTCCATTAACAGACAGAGCTTGCGAAAATTTCTCAATTTTCAGATCATAACCTGGAATCAAAGTCCTCAGAGATGATTTTTCGGCTGCAGCCAACTCTATGTATGTAAACCTCTGAGGCAGAATATGAAACCTAACGATTCTGTCCAAAAATGGCGACGGGGACGAGATGAAGCCCGAATTTGGGGGAGCAAAGATGGTAACAGAACCCAAATTATGATATTCTTGAAGAATCACGTCTAGAGCTGAGTTCAATCCAATTGCAAAAGAAACAAATCCATTTGAGTTGAGCAATCTCACTATCTTCCTCCATTCAACCGCCTGATCAGTGGCATTGGAGACAAGAATGCTACTCCGATTGGAAAATCCACAAGGTGGAGACAGGATCATGTCGAATGGCCCGAGAACACCGTGGACTGAAACGCGGCCTTCAAGAAACAAATCGGGCTGTGAAACCAACACATTGTTGATCATGACCGAGCCCGTTCCCGCATCGTTCTTGGTGATCACCAAGTTCTTGTCGCCCACGAGAGTGTTCATACAAAACCCAGGTGGTTTCTTGAAGAGCTCCGCCATGGGAAGGGCGGAAGGGGTGGCGTGGAAGCGGACGAGCTGCCGCATGGCCCACGGCGGGATGGAAAGATTGGAAATGGCAGAATCTTGGATAGCGAAGATGGTGGATTCGGGCCCGGAGAAAAAGAGTTCCGGGGAGATTTGGAGGAGGGTGGCGGTTATGTGGAAGCCGCCGTGAAGGCGGAGGGCCCTGGAGGCGTTGAATGCCAGATGGTGGCCCGATGGGAGAGCGTCATCAGGCGTGGATTCTTTTGTGGTTGTGATGGCTATGAATGCGAGGGTAATAGACATGGCCAAGTATAATGGGGCATGCCACCAGTGTGAACAGGAGGCATTCGCCATTGGAGTACTGTTAAAAGCTTGCAGAAGTACCGAGATCAAATACAGTAGATTTTGTTGTCTTGCAATCCTGATATATATGCTTTCTTGTGTTAAAATCTTGTGTTTCTGATGCACAATATGGAGTGAGACGAGAGTATTGAATCAACAGACTGAAGTGGAACCTGTTTTAAACTGACGCAACTTCAGTGTTATTATTTGGGCATCGTTAGATTCGTGGCGTTGTGCATGATATGAATTCCGTCCCCTTCTAAGTTCTGTCCATCACAATCCTATCAATCTAACCAAATGAGGCCTTGATTTTTACAGGGGTGCTTACAAATTTCAATCTTGATTATATTCATTATACAAATAGGCTCTGTTATTCCACAAAGAATTAATGGCAGGGCTCCAAGAATTTATACTTGTGTATAACTAGAATAGTTCTTGCAGAAAGTTTAAAAAACAACACACCATAACACCAGAATTCCTTCATTATGAAAAACTACTAAAAAGTGAAATGGTGAGAGGGGTGGGGAGAGAAATCAAGAATCTCTATTACAAATCCCACCTTCATAAGCTTCAAAGTCATTATTGTTGTTTAATATACTACAACTACATGTTCAAACCAAGTTTCCATATGTAAGGGCCATCTTAAAAGCCATAGACCTCTCAACATTAAACAAGATAAAGCAGGCAATCAATGGCTCAGCCAAATTTTGCAGTTAAAACATTTATGAAGTTTCACTCCTTTTTCTCGGCATCATCGGCAGGTGCGGGTTCAACGGTTTCCTTTGCAGCGCTTTCTGATGGGCCATCTTCTGCTGGCTTTGCAACGGTGTCGTCAGCAGCTTCTTCAGGCTTAGCAGCTTCACTTTCAGCAGCAGCTGATGCTTGGCCTTCGGCAGCACCATCAGTTACTGGCACAGTTGTCTTGACTGTTCCCACCTTCACATATTTGCTCATGAATTTGTACTCCCAATCTTGCAAAGCTTCCAGCTCAAACACACCCAGCCCAGTAAGGTCGCCGTTCAGATCTTTTTCTTCAAAAGACATCTTCGCAAGAGCTCTGCTGGCATCCTTTCCAGCAAACAAGGCATAAGGTCCACCGGGCCCGTAAAACATCCTGCAGATAGAAAATGAGCTCAAGTACAGAAATGTATTCTTAGGGGTGGCAATTGATATATTGACACATCTAGCCAAGTTTATCTTGATCTTAGGGGTGGTAGAATTGTTGTCTCAAAGGGCACACTAGTCAGACATGGAGAAAAGTACACTTGAAATCATTTCGGCAGCTACTCTCCCGTGATGTCAGCTCAACACTGGGGTCAAACCTCAATCTCAGCAGTTCATTGCAACACGTCACAATCACATGGAAACCATATTTATCAACTTATCAAAACATTAAAGATAAAACAAGCGCATGCTTCAATGTCAATATGCTTAGTTTTACTTGCTTGGTGATGAAATTCTAGGATGGTGGCCGGAGAACCGCAAAAGTGCAGGGAGGAAAATGGTTTAGATGTAATAGTCCTAAGAGGGTATGGTCATAATCTGCACCTTGGTCCTATTACCACATGATTTTCTCAACAGAGTTGCTAGGATCAAAAAGAATGAAAACAAACCGAAGAGAATGACCTAATATGTTGAATCAAGCAAAGAAACACAGAAAGCACTAGAAAGTGCCAGGTCAAAGGAAAAACATAGAACCTGCAATCCACGGCACTTGACTCCAACAGCCTATTTGACCGACTGTTTTAGGTATAATAAAGAGAAAATGAACATTCAGTGTTTTCTAATTGATGTTAAATATGGGAAGCTGGACTGCAACAAACCTACATAATATGTTCAACAGACAATAAACTAATCTCTAGTGCATACATGACTAAAAGACAATGCATATTGGATTCGAATAATTGAAACACATAAGTTGCACCAACCATGCTTCACTTAGTTGGAAACAAATGGTGAAGAACTCATATTAAAGGCACATCTATACTTTTATGTATCGTTCACCACATCCAGTTTGGGAACAAACGTAATCCACACGGGAGAATCCATTTTGATGTCCACAACAGCAATAAAAGTTGAAAACCATATCAAACATCAAATGTGCAAGAAACGCCAATTCAAGAAAGGTAATTACTTTATCCAGGAATAATGAACCATTTCGTGTTATTTGTCTTCTTTCTCCCTTTTTGGACAATTTATGCCATAGATGAATGCAAGTCGGTAATTTTAAACTACCAGTTTAAACGCTGCACTTCGAGTGAAGAAAGAGGAAAAGATACATGTAATAAAAATCATTGATGCAGCAAAAAGTCATTTTATTCCACTTGGCTGATAGAAAATGGCAAAAGTTAAGCTATTTCACTAAAGCAGAAGAAACTTTAAATCACAAAGTTGGATTCATATAACTGATTTACAGAACCAGCAGAATATCCAGTAAGTTCATTTTTTTTTCAAAAAACGAACATCGCTAACAATAACTCGATACTCAACAAATGGATAATAGAGGCAAAAACGCCCAATTTTTTAGAAAAGTAGCTATTTTGTCCAAGAGCAAGAAAGCATCACAAAGCAAACATCAACAGTAAATCAAACACGGAACAAAGAAAAATAAACCAAGAGAATCAACAGGTCAGCCAAAAAGGACCAGAACATCCACCACCAATCTCTCTATACATATTATTCAGATGCCAAAACTACAAAGCACCATAATCACTAAAAACCCTTTCACAGTCCCAATTGTTTATGAACAGAAAAATTCCACAGATCACCAAGATTCAACAAAAAGATCCAAATTTAACCCACCCAGAAATTCATATGACTAAAACTAACCATCAAAACCACAAGTTAAACCCATCAAGCCCAAAAGTAACAAAATTCTCCACGACCACAAAACAGTAAAAATTCAAGAAAACACAAAGGGATATACCAAAACATGAAAAAACAAACAAAGCTAGAGAAGTGATACCTGCTCTGTGAGACATCATAGATCTGACTCTTGATAGCCATAAGCAAAGGCTTCTTTGGATCAGAGCCATCATACTGTTTCAACTCCTCAGCAGTAATTTCACCAAGCTGAACTGGAGGAGGCAGAGGCTCCATCTGTTGCTCAAAACCCCTGGAACTCTGCTGAATATGGGCATCATCGGAGGACCCGAACAAACTCGATACAACATAGTAAAGGGTAAGGCCTAAAGCAAGAACTGTGAAGAAAGTTGCCGGAGACAGCCCTGTATATGCTGTGATTGATTCTTTTAAGGTCTCCCACAATTGAAGGGCCATTGCTTCACACACACACACACCCAGAGGAGCGAGAAGAACAAGGAAGAAGATAGGGTGGAGGCCTTTCTTGAATTGTAATAAAAGGGGCTTTGTGATTTTTATCGACTAAACTGCGCAGTCTCGGAATTGAGTCACCTTTTTGGACTATTTGACTTGTAATACTACTTTTCAGTTTCCACCACAAAATATTTTGTAATTGTGTTTTGGCCACAAAATTTTGAGACTTTTTAGATATCTCGACATTAATCATTTCTTATCTTTTATGAATTTTTTCTATAATAATCATTTATTACAAATATTGCTTAATAATATTAAGATATATTATATACAATCAATTTCATAAAATGAAAAAAACTATAATATCAAATACAATAGGAGAAAAAATAAATTATTTATATATACATTGACTAGCATAAGTATCTTCTTTTCCATATGTTATTTTCTAGTATCTATCCAGTCAATTTTCATTTTAACCTTAAAAATGCACGTAATGTT
The DNA here is from genome assembly GCF_026168435.1 of Sesamum indicum. Classification (NCBI taxonomy): domain Eukaryota; kingdom Viridiplantae; phylum Streptophyta; class Magnoliopsida; order Lamiales; family Pedaliaceae; genus Sesamum; species Sesamum indicum. The sequence continues at coordinate 13,832,721 of NC_142663.1, read as the reverse complement.
AAAATCAGTTCGATTGCGTTTGATAAATTTTTAATATTTGATGAATTTTGGGTTAGTGCGTATTAAGATATTAAAGTCATCTATTATGCGGGGCCCACATAATAAACGACAATTAATTCGATTGAAAAATAATGTTATAGGGTACATTCAAGAGTATGCAAATTTTAATAGGGCTAAATTTATTTAAAGAAAGCAAAAGAGTAGTTGGATGAAAGGGAAATATACTTTTGATAATTATCATTCACCACCAACTTCCAATTGTCCAATCTTTTATATTTCATGCTCTCTCATTTATTCCGTGGTTGAATTAATTAATATTATAATATGCATGAATTGCCTAAGTTTCAATAATTATTATTATTATTATTATTATTTATCTTGGGGTTGTCAAAATGAGAAAAATAAAACAATTTGTTGAAAAAGTTATCTTCTGACCCCATAACTTAGCCATAATTACTAAAGCGCCCACAACAAACCATTCCACACTTCTCCTTAACTCCAAATAGTTAGTATGCTTATTTTGTAATAATGAGTGAGCATATCTGCTATATTTATTTTTTGCATAATTATAGTGCCCTCCTCCCTGATATGGTGTAATTATATGTAAATCTCATGTGATTTGTAAAATTATATTTAGTATTGTTGATATTTCTTTTCATCTAACAAATAAATCATTTCATTAGACAAAATTCATCAAATTTGCTGATTTTAGTAAAAAAAAAATTGAGTAAAAATTCATATTTACTCCTGATTGGCTTATTGTAGGTCAAAATATTCTTTTTCTTAAAAAATTATCTTTATGCATCTTCACCCTTATAAAGATAATTTGGTCAAAAAAAAAATTGATCTGTAATAAATATCAATCAGTGGTAAATATGAATTTTCATTCAATTTTTTTTTGTTAATATCAACTAATTATATAACTTTTGTTAATAGAAATCTTTTACTAAACGAAAATAAATATAAGGCAAAATATCACTTTTGGTCCCACTAGATAGTGCCCTTCTCACTTGCAGTCCCACGCTTTACGTGTTCAACACCTTTAGTCCCAAAATCCTATTTTTTTAACAGAAATGGTCATATTCCGTTAACAACTAACTTCACGTGCCGTTAGTCAACTGGGTCAAAATATCACTTTTGATCCCACTAGATCGGGTCCTTCTCACTTGCAGTCCCACACTTTATGTGTTCAATACCTTTAGTCCCAAAATCCTATTTTTTTAACAGAAATAGTCCTATTCCGTAACAACTAACGGAAACGGCATGTGAGTTGTCACATGCCGTTAGTCAACTGGCAGTTGGCAAAGAAAACAAAAATCAGGCTTGTGTTCAGTTTTTGGAGGGAAAAAAAGGCGCCAAAAAAATATTTTTTCTAATTATATATGTAAATAACCCACAAACACCACACAACATTTTCATCACTTATTCTTGAGAGCAATAGGCCAAAAGATGTCACAAACATCTCAAAATAATTCAAATATTAAATGCTATTGTAATGGTTAATTATGTGTAAAAGGATGTTCTTATATATTACTAGATGACCTTTTAGTAATGGTGAATTATGTGTAAAATGACTAATGGATATGCCTTTTTTGCAAGTAATTATAGTTTGTGTTGTGTTTAAATGTGTAAGCATAAATCTTGAAAGCAATAAAAACGGAAACTAAAATTGCACAAAAGCACTAAATTGCAAAAAATAGAATATATACTGAAATCCACTTATTTTGATCATTAATGAAATGTGCTGTAAAGTGCAACTTTGCATGCTTAAAATCTGCCAAATACTATCACTTTACAAATCCAAAATGTGCCAAAACATCCCCCAAAAGTCTTACAATACCTTGCAAGTTTTGTTTCTTAAAACATCACACAATATTGGAAGTATTTGAGATGTTTGTGACATCTTTTAACCTATTGCTCTCAAAATTAAGTGATTAAAAAAAGATAAAAATATTGTGTGGTTTTTGTGGGTTATTTACATATATAAATAGCAAAAAAATATTTTTTTGGCACCTTTTTTTCACTCCAAAAACTAAATACAAGCATAGTCTTATGTTTTTTTCGCTAGGCACCAGTTGACTAACAGGTCACGTGCCGTTTCCATTAGTTGTTAACGGAACATGATCATTTCTATTAAAAAATAGAGTTTTGGGATTAAAGGTGTTGAATACTTAAAACGTGGGACTGCAAGTGAGAATAGCCCTATATAGTGGGACAAAAAGTGATATTTTGACCCAATTGACTAACGGCACGTGACGTTCCCGTTAGTGTTAACGGAATAGGACCATTTCTGTTAAAAAAATAAGATTTTGGAACTAAATGTGTTGAACACGTAACCGTGGGACTGCAAGTGAGAAAGGCCCTATCTAATGGGATCAAAAGTGATATTTTGCCTATATATAAATAAAACTAAATATAATTATTTAAATAATAAAAGAATTATATGTAACTACATCACACCTTATTGGAACGAGGGTGTGATTATTTCTTTATCTTTATAAAACAGAGGATTTGATAAAAGAAAATCATACCACATATTTGTGTGGCCGATTTATGACCGTTTCCTTATTCTTTACAGTACTTGTCAAGAATTCAATGCATTGAACATAACAATATTCTTGGGGGGTGGGGTGCGGTGGGGTGGGGGGTTATATCTTAGCTATAGAAATGCAGGAGTTAGAAGAACAAACCTTATTTATGTATATAAATAAACACCAGTCACATTATGCTGCCTAGAAAGTCATCTAAATACGTTTATTTCAACCTAGAAATGAACAAATATTGAACTAACATTAAACAGAAAGACGTAAGATTTCAGTCAAATTCTCCTTATTTCACTAGTAAACATTAGCAGCCAGAATATATAATCATATATATATATATACACATCAAGTCTCCGGTCTCATCTCGATGGTGGTAGCCGTTGAATGCTAGATTTGCAGGCGACCAGTCGATGCCAGTCTTATCTTCGTTTACTGCTTCTAGCACGTAAGAGAATACAAAGTATGGTAGATAACGGGACGAGACTCGAGCCTTAGACCTATTTCCGAGTGTTGTGTACTCAGATTGCAAGAGAACTTACTTCGTCGACTTTCCAAAGATCTTCCTCATACTTGTACCACCTTATCAACCCCTCGTCGTTCCTCGTACGTTGACACATGATGCAAGAATCGCTCATGCACGTCAGAAACTTCTTCAACCGGCTGGCCCGTTCAAGAACTGACTTGTCAAGCTCGCGGAGAACACGTCTGGGTGCAGGAGGAGGAGGGACTTCAATGATTAGGCAATGAGATATGTTGAGCACTTCTAGCCCTTTGATGCCGTCCAAGATTATGATTAAAGCATCCTTAAACAGCATAGAGCAACGAAGGCTTAGAACTTTTAAGTTGGGCAGAAATGCAGTTAATGTCGATGCAAAGAGAATATCGCATGGGCCCATGACCTTAAGTTCAGCAAATTTTGAGCAACTTCTGGCGATCTCCTCCATGAGGTATGGAGGGTTTGATATGCTAGGCATTGTCAATGACTCGAGATCTTCCCACATTCTGATGGCTCGACATATCCCCGTCTTCTTTATTCTGTTCCAGGCAGGCATGACTAAGCGCTTGAGACGTGGGCACCTGCAATGCTCACAACATGTATATTTTCAATCTTCCTAGGATCTATGGAATTAGACTACACAAAGGTTGCATCTGAATTAATGTATTTAGAGGAAAGGATTTCAAATCTGTGGTAACAAATTCTTCAAACTTGTTTGGATAATCGCATGTTACTGCCGAATTCAAATCCTTGAGCTCCCATTTTGAGCTATTTTCTGAGTCTGGATTTCAGATCCATCTAAAACAGTCATTTGAAATACTTCCATCCAAACATAGCCAAGAGTCCTAGGCAAACCTTAATTATCGTTCATCATTTTAACAAGTGTCTTGAGGGCATTTCATTTTAGCCTCATGTGTGAAATCATGATACCAAATACATGAAAGAAAGAGATATAGTTTCTGATGTACCTTTCAGCCGTATATGCCAACTGATCGTCGCTGACATACATATTGTAATGAAAAATCAAGGTTGAAATGTTTCCGCAGCTGAGATTCAAAGCAACCTTCAAAACTCGCGTAAATATTTTATCTGATCGACCATCAACATATACATACGGCTCTAACGGTATCTTGATAAAGTTTGACTTCAGCAAAGATATATCAAGCGTCCTCCAGAGCAGAGGGTCACATGCAGCCATTCTCCATGTTCGACAAACATGACCAACTCCAGAGGTCAGCTCAAGGATATTCAGATTCTGGAAAATCTTGACCAGAATATCAATGTCCATGTCCTCCCATCTTCTCAATGCGGAGTATGTATCCTCCATTACAATGACTCGTCAAAATCCTAAACAAAGTCTTAGTACATCACCGGGCCTAGGAAGAAACAAGAAATCGATCAGCACAATGACTCCACAATTAACTATTGTCAGAATTCGTATGTCTCATGTTGTTGGTATTACAGGAGAATCCACTTAATCATCAGATAAGACGCGAAATGAAGAACTAACTTATCCAGGCATGATGCATTGTGATGACCTCATTAACTAACATTTTGTGGGCATGTTTACATATAAACTAACCAACAATGTTGAATTTAGTCCATTGACACATTCTCTTCGTTGTAAGAACCTTTGTTGCACCAACCTAGGAAAAGGAGTTCGATCATAAATCTTCAGACCACATTCCACAATTCAAATTCCACCAAAATGGTAATGTCTTTCAGAAAAAATTCATGAAACTACCCAAGTAAAACCACATACGTTCTTACGCCGTAACATTTCAACATAGAATTCACTGTAACTGAATGCTATAATCCAAATCCAGACCACAAAAAAATCATTTGAGAAACAATTCAACATCAACGAGAGCCAATTTCGCACAAATCTTATACAAACATGAACCGACACACAGCAGCAATCTTAATGAAATCGAGATTCAAGAACAGAACGCCACCTGAAGGGCACAAACTCATGGTTTTTGTAACATTCCTTTCTCAAGAAGATCAACAAATCTTCACATTTACATTAACCTCAATATTCCCATTCCTAAAACCTTAAAAAAAAAATTCAAGGAACAGGAGCAAAGAAACACCAAAAGCGAACAAAAACATCCAGAAACCAAATCAAACAGAAAAAACCCTTCAAAATTCTGAAAAGAGGACATTCAAGAACCAGGATCCCAGCCCTTGATCCACCCACCAACATTCCAAGAAAATTGAAGCCCACATGCAAGAAACTGAGGAATCAAGGAAAGATGCAGGGAGATTAGAGGAATACCTCACAAAATTAAGGATGTCTTTGTCTCAGGCTCTCTGCGTTTGTTTTTGTGGGGTGGGCTGTTTCAACAATATTTTTCTGCTGGTTTTCCTAGAACGAAATTTGGGGAGGCATAGTGGAAGTGAGATTAGGAGAGAGAATCAGATTCCTGGGAAGTGGGGGTGAAATGACAAAAAAGGCCCTGAATTTAGGTGGATATGACTAATAGATAATCTGAATTTCTGACACACAAAAAGCTGGCCGTCAAATGTCATTATTGTGCTCTACCGCTCCCATGGATGATGGAACTAACAATCATTGCTTTCACACTTGTCCACTCACCATCTTTGCTTCTAATTTTTACCTTCTACTTCTCACCTTTCTAACACATTATAATTTTTATTATTATAACAAAAAGAGTTGCTATAGACATCAAGTGGTGATTTTAATGTTGTTGTATCAATTTTTTGCGATCTAAAAAATATCTTTCAATAAATAAGATAAATAACTTATCTAAATTTTTAATTTTTATATTAACTTAATTATCTAATTAATATATTTTAAAATTTAAAATATTATTTATTATATGTACTAAGTTACGACTCGACACAAATAGCTAGTGGGAAATAGTACAATCTTATTAATTGAATGAATATGTGTAAGTATTTTATTTTATTCGTTATTATAAGTACTATTATTGTACTTTCTTTTTATATTGATGGAGTGTGAACATGAAACAATGAGGACTTTATCACCTCAATTTAATTAAACTTTTACGGATAAAGGAAATATAATTCACCTTATTTGATAAAGGAAAAATGTAATTTCAATTTAATTTTTCAGGAATAGTGGCAATTTTAGTTGGGGCCGATTTAATTTAAAATAGCGAATTAAAACAGCAATTTTAAGAAAATGAAAATTTAAGAACAAAATATCCTAATTTTATTGGAATCGCGCACATCGACCATATAAATTTTGGGATTTCTCTAAAATCCGACGAATTAGATTACGTGGAAGTATTTTTTCAACTTACGTGGCTTTTTAAGATACATCACCTAAGCACTAATTGAAAAAAATATTCACACGTAAATTTGTCAAGTTTTTTAGAAGTCTCCAAATTTATGTGGTCATGTGCGCGATTTCGGTAAAATTAGGGCATTTTATCTGTAAATTAATATCTTTTAAATATTATTATTTTGAATTAGACATGGAGTAAAATTGTGACCACCCTAAGAAGTTGGACCAAATTGCTTTTTTCCTTACTTGATATTTTCGTACTCGATTTCCAGTGATCCATGAAGGGTCCAAATACGGATATTTATGATTTTATTGGTTTTTCTCCCAGATCCACTCGGGTCAAACCTAACAAAACCCATTTGCACCTACTCCGACCCGACGCATCAGCAGCAAACCCGCTGGGGAAAAAATCCGACCCGGATCAGTTACACATCAGTAAGAAAGTTAAAAGGTGAAAAAGTAAAAAACCATTGCTCTGTTTTAGTCAGACTATTTTTTGGCTATTATTCATTTGCTTTGTCCTTTTCCACTCCCTGTTATCAGAAGGAGGAGAACTGTTAACGGAAAATGGGCGGCGGCGGAGAGCACCACCACCATGTGGATAGGGCCCACGGCAGAGATTTCAGGGGGAAAGTGTGGAGCATGACGGGTGGGCCCTACTGCCGGCCCAAGCACTGGAAGCGCAACACCGCCTTCGCCATGGTTGGCATCGTCATGATCTGTATCCCAATTGCCATGAAATCCGCGCAGCTCGAGGTGCGTGAACCGCCTTTTGATGAGAGGAGCGATATTTGCACTGCTTCCTTAACTGTGACCAAGTTTTGATCTTTATCAAATTTGACGTTAGGGTTCTGATTTTGAATTTGATTTGAACTCTTTAATATGTTCAACACCTGGTTTGACGTCAATGTGGAACTCTGGTAGATTCAGCGGAATTATGGGTGTCGGAATTGGGGATTAGCTATTATGAGTCTTGGCAAGTTCGAATTACCTATCTTTTTACCTTGTTCAGCTGCCTGGGGAGTGAAATTTAAGCTGCATTTATATCTTGGCATCAGTGATAAAAGGACAAAAGAGAATGGGAATTGAAGAAAACTGTTTCTCGCCCAACTCCTTACACTTACTAAAAACGAAATGATAAACAACACTTTGTCCACCTCAAGTGCCTCAACTCTGTCCAAGTACCAGTGAACGTCCAGTAGAATCTCGAATAAGCGTCTTGTCCCGTTTAAAAGTAAATTCCTGAAGTTTGACCTGTAGATGGTACAAGGTAGTCCATTTCTATTGTTTGGAAATGACATGTTCTTATTTGCTTATTATATCTCTAGAAAATGAACGCCACCTCTGAACATATATATAACCATGGAAGTTAAGAAATGATAGTAATTTATACTTGGAATGTGGCTCAATATATGTATTTCTATTTTATTTACATCCATGTTTTGTGTGTCTATCCCAATAGTATCTTTTGTTCTTAAATTCTATGTTATCAATATTATATATATATATATATATATATGGATGAGATTGTTTATCAGAATTGATATAAAACTAATGATTGAGTTTCTTACACTTGTTGAAAACGAGAAATATTCCTCATCCGTGCTAACAAACACTTGTTTCCACTGGTACTATTCCTGTACAGAACGTTGTTGTTGTTAGCCTGTTCATGTAATTGTGTTACTGGGGATGATGCAGTTCATTTATGCATCAGTTAAGTTTTTCTTTCCATTGCTTGTTCTTTAATAAAGGGCGGTACTTCTTTGCATATTCATCAGAATAATCCCGTGTAGAGCATGGAATGAGCTTTCTAATGAGTGGTTGGATTTGAAAATATTGAAAACTAGGCGCCTATCCATCAAAACAATCAATAACATTTGCTTACAACTCTTTGAACCTTGGTTATATTATTTTCTTCAGCTTGTTGTCTTGATTTAAGGCACAACGGTGATCATTTCATTATCATAATGAAATTATTTACACACAGAAAGGGAAAGCTCGATTTCTGCTTGGTGAATCCACAAATATATTTGCTGTGGAGTCTTTCCTGTGAGGCTAAATTGTGCTGATGATGTAACTTCTCTTGTGGGCTTGTGGGATTACGGGACTCATATGCTTGAGGATATATATTCCTGGGGAACCCAATTTTTGCTGATCTGTTTAAATATATTCCAGGATCAGAATGAAAACACTTTAGTCAATCTCTGGAAGTGTTCAAGACTATACTCTTGAAAGAGACATTAACTTGTAGTAGAAGAACTTGACTATTGGTAGAATTATTTTGTGGAAGAATCATATCAGCCCGTCAAATTTCTCCAACATTCTGAAAACATAGTTAATAAGTAGTTACAATGTTGGGTATATTTGTTTCCCCTGCTTTGTGGAGACTTTTGGATAATCATGTTTTCTCTCCTTATATTTACTCAATTACTCTGAATTGCTCGTCACTACCTGTTCCTTGTTTCAGTTATTCTGAAGCGATACATTCTGTATTAACACTGTATTTGTTGCAGCAACGTCCTCACCTTCCAGTTCGGCCAATTCCCTCCCAGCTGTGGTGCAAGAATTTTGGGAACAAGGAGTATTGATCCGTCATAATTCTGAAATGAGTGGATTACTACATTTGGTGTTTAGATTTTCCAGTGAGCTAACATCATTGCAACGTCGCAGTTGTTGCCTGGTGAGAAATGCACGAGTTGTACTTTGTAGAGCCACAAGGGCTAACAGTCATAAGAGCTCCAAAGGGACGACTTACTCGAATTTATTGCATTGTTGATTAGCTTTCATCAATAATTTTGAAATAAAACATATTTGTGACTAAAATAAATCCCTCAGAGTTAGCCCTACCTATCTCTACAACTAATTAATGACCTGAAATGAATCTCTAGTACGGCTTCACTTCACCTACATCATCTTTTGCATGAGATCGAATTTCATTATCATTTTATCCCCGACCAATATTAATAAGTAGGACGTGTCGATCTAGATGTCATTGACAATCATGAATTTCATTCAAAAAATATGGTTTTCATTCAACCATACCTAAATCTGAATAGTAATAACATTAATAGCATACAGTTTGGACAAATTAAATGTTGGTTACAAGAATTGAAAAGACAAAAGGTTGAATTTAGACCACGTCAGACATTGGTGCCCGAAAAGCCTATGTCCACAACCACTCCTGTTACGGAATTGAGGTACACATGCAACCACCATTTCACCTCTTCCTCCACCACTTATACAATTCCAAAAAAATAAAATAAAATACTCAACTATCAATTAATGTTTTTTATCAGTCTCAACTACGTCTCCCAACTGCTAGATCAAAAACGAAAAAAAGACTACGTGTCCGAATTGGATATGCATCGACGGGGATACTATGATTACGTCTATGTTATTGTCTCGATAAATTATGATACTAACTAAGTTCAATCAATTTTTAATTAATAAAATAATAATTATATATATTTATTATATAATTAATTTACGATTTAAAGAGATTGATTTGATTTATGGTGTTCGATCTTGAACAATATAAATATTTTCCATAATTGAGAAAGAAACTAAAGAAGTTGGAATTAAGAGAAAGGAAAAGATGAATGTTCTTTGTGGAAACAAAAATAGTAATTATTTATAGCTTAATTTAACATTATATATACCAAGTTATAATATATATATATATATATATTAAATACCTCAAACTAGTATCATAAATCTTTATATTAAATAATGGTATGTTTCTATTGCTAATATAATTTTATAGCCGAAAAGTATTAAGTTCGTGTCTTTATTTCTTTTTAATTTAAATTATTTTACCGACTTACACTTTTTATGTCTTCTCAACATTTATTAATTGTTCCGAATATCTTTTATATATAAATATGTAAAATAATGTAAAATTTATTATTAATAATAAAAAGAAGAATGTAAAGAGATAATTACACTGTCTAGCCCGAAATTCGATATGATTATACATAAATCTATATTTAATATAATTAACATTAAATTTCGTTTAATAAATAGATCCTTCTGCTAGTAAAAAATTAACGAAATGATGCTGTTAGCAAAAAATTTGGATGTTTCAATTGACTTATCACATGTCAAATAAATATTTTATCATCAAACTATTATTATACATATTCATACATATTAATGCATGTGAGAAAATTTATCACTTTTATGAAGATATATAATAACAAGAAAATATCTGTTTAACCTACAATAAGCCAATAACTAATTAATCAGGAGAAAATATATATGTCGTTTCATTCAACTTTTTTTGTTAATATAAATAATTAAATTTCTTTAATTTTAACTAAAAGAAGAATCTATTATTAAACAGAAAAAAATATATAGATATTAAATATAATTTTTAAAATTAAAAAATATATCTAATTATACCAAAAAATTTATGAAGGTGGACTTAATATTTCAAATTTAAAATAAAAGATTGGGATTGAAAGTGAAGGATAGGGCAGTAGGATAAAGAATCTGGGTCATAGATAAAGCACTCAACCTGCATAGCTAAGCTTAGCCTCTATCGAAGCCTTTCATTGGCCTGAAAAATTTTACCAAAATACAGAAAGAGAAATCCGGCAGCAGCAACCCATTCTTGATTCTCCTCCACTCCACTGCCACATGAATTTAAAAGTTGGGTCAATCTCATGTGAATGGGAAATGAGAAACTTCTCCTCCCATTTCCGTCTCCAACAGCCCGGATCAGTAATCCCATATACAATACGGGGACGACAAAATGAAGAAGGAGAGCAACCACGCGCGGCCGTCGATGATCAGCCCAGGTGTGAGTGGGACTTCAATCTCTCCGCCGTAATTTCTTCAGCCGCCGCCGGGTGCGCCGTGGGTTCTGACGCCATTGGGGTTGTGGAATTCGACCGCAGCAACTCCTTTTTCGCCACCGGTGGCATCGCTCGGAAAATCAGGATTTACAACGCCCAGAAATTACTTTTGTCGAGGGAGAATGGCGACGGGAACGCCGCGTTTCTCGACCACTCCGCTGCATGCGAATACTACATGTGTACTCCGGCGAAACTAAGCAGTCTTAAGTGGAAGCCCGGGTCGGGTTCACGGGTCATTGGATCTGGGGACTATGACGGGGTTGTCATGGAGTATGATCTCGAAAAACGGGTGCCCGTTTTCGAGCGCGACGAGCATGGGGGTAGGCGGGTTTGGAGTATGGACTACTCGAATTGGAATCCGACTCTTGGGGGGTCCGGTTCGGATGACGGCACAATGCAAGTATGGGATACACGTTGCGATATGGGGAAAACCCTGGCTTCAGTTGAGCCGGACCGGTATGGATGCAGCCCGGTTTGCAGCGTAGAGTTCAACCCATTCGGTGGGTTCCTGGTAGCCGTCGGATGCTCCGACCACAAAATCTACGGCTACGACGTGCGCAGAATGGTGGACCCGGTTTTTATCCTGGACGGGCACCGGAAGGCCGTGACGTACACGAGATTTCTTGATCAGCAGAAGATAGTTTCATCGTCGACTGATGGGTGTTTGAAGATGTGGGACGCAGAGAATCAGCACCTGATTAGGACGTACAAAGGCCACGTCAACAGCAGAAGATTTGTGGGGCTGTCGGTCTGGAGAACCGGCGGATTATTCAGCTGTGGCTCCGAAAACAACCAAGTATATGTGTATGACATGAGATGGGGCAAACCGATTTGGGTTGGTGGGTTCGAACAGGCGGCGCAGCCTCGGTGCGAACCGGGTTTTGTGAGCGGCGTTTGCTGGCGGGAGACGGGAGGAGAACGGTGCACGCTGGTGGCCGGTGGTTCTGACGGGGTGTTGCAGGTGTTTGAGGGTGAAAAGAGGTCACGCTTATGCTCATAAGCAGTTTCTTTGGAATTTTAATTTAATTAATAGTTTCAAAAATTGAGAAAAATTAATGGAATTATATATATATATATATATAAATTTCTTGGTTTTTTCTTACATAGATCATGTAATGGAAGAGACAACAACAACAATAATAGGGGAAATCTAATCTACTACTTCTGCATTACAGATTGCAAATCAAGATTGCTTTCTTCGGATATTCTTCTACGTATAATTTAATTTATATTACATATATATAGCTTGTAATTTGGGAATTAATGATATATAAAATAAATAAAATCATAATAGAAACATTGAACTATATATCTAGGATGGTGGTTTCTTCTTGGTGGTAATTTTCTTTTTTCTCTTATTAAAATCCACAATTAGGGTTTGACGGATCATTTAAACCCTAAATCAGAGACAGAGGGCATGTAATATTGAGACAAATATACATAAATGGTCTAATAAGAAAGACATTCATATTGTTCTTTTCTATTAGGTTAGATTCATTATATAATAATACTTTTTTAGTGTGATCAAATGAATTTTCAGTGAACTGTATGTGAGTGATAATTATTTTTTTTTTTTTTAGATAACAGTAAGTTTCATTAATAAGAAAAGAGGGGTACAAAGTACAACAAGCATAAGCCTAGTGATGCTAGAGAATATCAAGTCCAAGCAATGCGCCATAATCTATACAAGCTCAATAATTGAACGGAATGGGGAAGCTCACTATAACTACACACCCAAAATAATTGCTCTAAAACAACAGTCGTTACTTATTTTGAAAAATATTGAATCTGATGAAATGTCCCATATTCCTCACCTTCCAAATATGATAAATCGAAAAGGCCAATAGGGCTCTAAAAGTAGCATGAACAAGGTTCTTGCCTTGTCACCTCCTAACTGCCGACCGCTGTACTCTTTACAGCCAACATATCTTGTAGTTATTTCGATCACAATTAAATTAATCTTTAAAGACCTGTTATTACGAATGAGTTAAATCGATTAAAGCTCATAATCTATCTTATGGAGGAATAGGATTCATGATTCCTCTTAAATTACTACATAATTACAATAATCATGATTCTTTGAATTTTAATTGTTTATTCTCATACATTATAAATTAAATGGAAGAAAACTACAATATGGGACCTTTATCATCTTTCACGATGACATGGGATTCATCCACTTATAGGTAAATGAGGCCTTATAATCTTATAGGTAAATGTATTCGAACTCCATCAGGTGTGTGGGATGTTCTCTGTTGTTGTAAATAAAAGTTGGTCTACTATAATAATAGGTATTATTGAGTAGAATATTATTATTGTAACAATTTTTGTTAAACATTGAATCAATATAAATGATTGTATTTGTAATCGATTTATTTTAATTAATAAAAAAAACTTACAATCAACTAGATATGGGCACATTTATCTTAGTATGTGTATATATATATATATATATTTTAATGTATAACCTTTTGGATCCAATTGAGGCCCAATACTTCTTGGACCATACCCGAATCGGATCCAAATTCTAGATAAAGTGAATGGGCACCCGACCCAACTACATCGTGGGGCTTTCGCTTTCGTTTCCTCCCGCTCGACCATCTCTGAATTCTGTAGGAAAACGGAGAGAATTCACACTCGCCAATCTGCGGTGGATCAAGAGGAGGAAGAAGGAGGGTATTTGGAAGAAATAGGGAGAAATGGTGACGTCGCCGGTGGTGAATACGTATCCTCTGTCGAGCTACACTTTCGGCACCAAAGAGCCGAAGATGGAGAAAGATACCTCCGTCGCCGATCGCCTTGCCCGTATGAAAGTCAAGTTCGTATTTTGTTTTAATTTTTATTTTCTTAGTTTTTTCTGCCTTTGGATGTTCTGTTGGTTTAGTAAAACCCTAGATTGACAAGTGATTGTGTCTAGGGTTTTACTGTTTGTCCGCTGGAGATGCTGTTAGTGGTGGGTTTTTGCTGAATTTTAAGTGGTTTCTTATTTGCAGCTACATGAAGGAAGGCATGAGGACTAGCGTCGAGGGTATTTTATTGGTATGCATTTTCTCCTCCATTCGCAATTTTTATTGTACGTAGAAAACATGATTCCCAGCTTTCATGATTTAATTTGATACGCAAACAAAGGATTGGTAACTTCCTTGTGTGTAGCAAGTTTTTACTGATCTCATGGATATACGATAATTGTGTTTTTATCTTCTGTCATCGGGAGTGGATAAAGTCCCAACGTTGTTCCTCAATAAGTCATTTACTTTTGCAGCCGTCTCTGTATCATGTCTGAATCGATTGGTTTTGTCTTGACTGTTGTTCTGCAGTGCTTTTTGAAAGTTATTCTATTAATGTTTGTCCTCCTGTTTACAATTAGATCATGTTATGAGGTGATCTTTCTGAGACTTGTTTGTTTAATTAAATGCATGGTAAATGAGAGGGGCAGCTGCTTTAGAGGAGTAATTACCTACATATTATGGGGTCCTCTTGTAACAGACTGGATTGTTATAGAGTTCTGATGTAATGGAGTTTTGTCATCTAACAGTGGCTAAATTTGTTAATTTAGTTCTGTTAAACATCTGAACTTGCAGGTACAAGAGCATAATCATCCCCATATTCTTCTTTTGCAAATTGGAAATACTTTCTGTAAACTTCCTGGTGGTAGATTAAAGCCAGGAGAGAATGGTATGATATTTACTACATTTTTCTTTTTTGAAATAAATGGAAGGAGGATAGAAAGAAAGCAAGCAATAGTAGGAAATAGTTGAGCTCTAAAAACAAAGTCCTATTTCACATCTGGAATTTTTCTTGATTGTGTTCATCTTACATTTGTTTTTCCCTCGAAACCACTCCACAGAAATTGAAGGCTTGAAAAGAAAACTCTCTAGCAAACTTGCTGCAAATTCGCCTTCCCTGCAGCCAGATTGGCAGGTAATATTTAAGGAACAGTTGCTTATTTAAGGTACAAAAACTTACAGGAATCCATTGTGAAGGGGGGTGGGGTTTAGTTCAGTATGCTTTGAGATGTATCTTCCCAACCAGAGGCTTGAGATTATCTGCTACTTAACTTTGTCCCAGTGTAATGCATTATCCTAGTGGTTGCTTGATATATTGCTATGCATAAAGGAAGCCATTGTGATTTTTGACATGCCTTGTTTTGTGCCTATCCTCTAGATATTGATCCAAATTTTCTTGTTAAATTTCTACCTTGGAGATGGTAATTATGTGAGATGCAAATTTTATGCAGATTGGTGAGTGTGTAGCAATCTGGTGGAGACCAAACTTTGAAACAATCATGTATCCTTATTGCCCGCCACACATAACAAAGCCTAAGGTAAAATCACAGCAATTCTCATTTCAAATTAGCATCCCCCATGAAATAATGCTCAGCATTGAATTTTGTGCATGCAGGAGTGCAAGAAACTTTTCCTTGTTCACCTGTCTGAAAGAGAGTATTTTGCTGTGCCCAAGAACTTGAAACTCCTTGCTGTTCCATTGTTTGAACTATATGACAATGTTCAGGTGAGAATATCATTCCTATACTACACCCACATATATGGCTCCTGTAACTTCCTTTTTTTGTTATAGAAGGGAAAAAGAATGGAAAAAAAGAAAAAGAGAAACAGTTGGCTGTATAATAGCATGTCTATATGTGAAGTTCATATATAGATTTGAGCATGTTTTGTCAGTATGTTAACCTTGAATACCTTGTCAAGTATCCTCTGGAGTTCATGTTATGAGTGCTGCTATCCTTTTTCTCCAGTTTTTTATCAGCATTTGCAGGTAGTTTCGCCTTTATCATATAATACTTACAACAAGTGTCTTTGTTGATCAATGTCAGAGATATGGACCTGTTATATCTACCATCCCGCAGCAGTTATCTCGGTTTCAGTTCAACATGATCCATCCATAGATCAGTTTGGGGCTCTGTAGAATTCAGACAGGAGACAGAATGCGACTGATGATCCTGAATTGTTTAGTCTGCCAGGTTGCAGGTTTTCAGTGGAAAAAATTCACACTCTGCTTCATATCTCGATACATTCGGAGACTGTTCTAACTTTCAACTTGTTATATATTTCGACCTAGTTGATCATCCGATATGAGTTGGGTCCTTGGTGTAGCTTTTGTCTTATTCGACTACTTGTGTTCTTGTGTTATTAAGAAGTTGTTTTATGTTTTTCAACTTTTTTCTGTTTTAATACTTAATGGTGTAATTGAGTTGTTAAGGAGACAAATTAGATGAAGAACCACGATTCTCAGTGAAAGCTGTATGGTATGCGATGTAAGCATTAAGAGTTGTTTTAGGTGTGGAGTCATACCATTTAGCTACTGTCCTAGGGCAAACTGTTAGCCGCATGTACGTGTAATACTTAGTCAGACTAGCTGATGAATATGATTTTTCATGTCAAGAGAGGATTTCTCTCTTTCTTTTTGTTCAGATTGCTCCATTGTTTATTGAAGTGTCACTGTATGCAAGCAGAAAAAGATTTCGATGTGAGTAGGACTGTAACAACATTGGTTCCCGTTGCACACTCCAACACCTTTTTATGTTTTTTGTACTTTGATGAGCAGAACTCTTTGCAACAAAGATTAAGAAAGTCAAAGAAACTGTTATATTATATGATTCTGACTTTCCTATTATACTGTTAAAATGTGAGGAAAATAAATGATTATTTACATTAATTTATGCATGTATGTAATAAATGTAATTGTACCAGGAGAAATTGGTTTATGCATCAACGGGGAAGAAATTGTTTGTCCGGATAATTACAATGCCCATCAATACGTAGATCCCTTAATAGACTACTTATGGTTCGGAAGAAAACAAACATCTGGGGTTTTAATGTAATTATTCAAATTACAGAGGGTTTATGTGTAATTACATTAATATCAAGGGAGAACGATGTAATTATCCTTTATGTTTATATATATATATGGATGCCTTGCTGTTGATCACTGAATTTGGAATATTACAAGCTTCTGATCTATTGATCCCCGTGATGACAGCCCTATGGTTTAAGACAAGACTTCTTTATATGTCTCGTGAGTCTTAGATATGTGAATGTATGTTGGGTGGTAAAAAACAAAAACAAGTTTCTGACTTGTAACTGTAGGTTATAGAAACTTGTCATGACACCTCTGCCAGATTACAATTATCAGTTGGCTGACAGAGCAAAGATGATGCGGGTCTTTGCGAGCTAGCCCGGCGCTTCATAAACCAGCTCTTCTAAGAACTGCATTGGGTCTGCCGAAGTCCTCAAGTGTCGGACAAGTACAAAACAATTTGCAAGCTACCTGTTAATGCACCGTTGAGAGCTCCTGGCTTGGCCTGTTGCTATTATATCGATTCCATTAGGATGATTCCCATCAAAATAATATTATGAACTAGCTCATTTGATCCGTTTGAGGATTGACTGTCGGAGGAGCTTGTTGCGGATTAGAACCGACTCGACCCACAGTGATGTGTCCTATTTAAACATTTTCCGATCATTTAGGATATTTGTAATAACATGGACCCCACATCAGCCATGCCTAGATTTGCAGTCCAATGATTAGTTAGTAGTAAGAGTAACTATTTCAATACAATATTACCTCTCCAGCATCCTCATTAGGCCCACCAAAAATAGAATTAAGACACAGTTAATGGTGCCTGTCAAGTAGGTTTCAAGCCTGCTTAATGACACAATACAAAGATCCTGCAGCCAGTCGACTCCTTTTTTCTCTTCCTAAAAATTTGCCAAACGGGACACCTACTCACTATTTCCAGACATCACTTAACACTATCAGTGTAAAATAATCCTTAAAATCTACACAATTGTGTTCTTTATGTCATTTCTTTACAGCCCTTTTCCAGCTTTAGGCCTGAAAGAGGTAGTTAATGTCAAAACCATTTCTTTTTTGTTCCTTCCAATAAAGAAACATGTTCTTCTCTAACTAATCCGTCCTTTAAATTCCTATGTCTCCCCTGTTTCTTGTATAAAACACATTGCATATGTTTATGTATTATCGAATCAAGTGTTGAGGCCCCCCGTTGTCTGAAAATGGCTGGCACAACATTGGACAAGTCAATAAAGAAGCATAAGAAGGGGTTGTGGTCACCCGATGAAGACCAGAAGCTCAGAAACTATGTTCTGAAGCACGGTCATGGCTGCTGGAGCTCTGTTGCTATCAATGCCGGTCAGTTCACACAGTACACACTGTTCTTGATGAAATCTGTTAAGAACAATTAATGTAACTTACGGAGGAACATCATTGACTATTTTTGCAAGAATGATGATGGGGGGTTAGTAGAACCTGAATCTTCACATTGTCATCCTTGTTATTTCTTGCACTTAGTACTTTGACATTGTGTGTGTCCAAAAGGGAAAAATCTACAGATTCTGTCAAATACTCTTCAATTTCTGTCGTTTCAAGAACACACCATTTAAAAATGTTATGTAGGACTATTTCACTGGTTATCATTACTAATCTAAAATATGGCTGCGGAAAATGCAGCATTATTTTTCAAGAGGTTCTTTTTCTAACATGCTCAAATCTTAGTGGTGTTATTGTAATAGCTAATGATGTAAGCCTACAAATTCGTTATCCTTTACCATACTGCATATAATAAGATTTTGGACCAGTGTGATTGGCTGCTAGAAGTCAACAATGATGGAGTTTTGTGTTAACATTTGATTGATTGACAGGTTTACAAAGAAATGGAAAGAGCTGCAGATTGAGGTGGATTAATTACTTAAGACCGGGACTAAAGAGAGGGGCGTTCAGCGTAGCAGAAGAGGAGACGGTGCTGTCCCTTCATCGAATATTAGGCAACAAGTAAAAGACTATGTTCTTTTCCATTTCAACTCTGTTAGTTTTTTGTTCCCTTTCATACAACTTACACAGACGAAAGGGCTGCAAGTTCGACTAGAAATGATCATTCTTGCATCTTGAGACTGATGTATTAAGAATTTTCTAACGGACAGAGATGTTTCAATCTGTCAGGTGGTCTCAAATTGCACAGCATTTACCAGGAAGAACTGATAATGAGATAAAGAACTACTGGCATTCTTGTCTGAAGAAAAGAAGAGTGGTAAAAATGTCTGAAACTGAAGCTCAGACTACTAAAAATAACTACAAATACGGAGAAATTCGAGGACTAGAATCATCAACTTCTTTTCAACACATAGAAAGATTGGCACAACAGTGCAGTTTTCCTAAGGTTCTTTTCGCAGAGTGGCTCTCATTCGATCATTTCAAGAATGAAGGTAATCTTGACAACCATAGCTCGAGTCCTGAAGACAATTTAGTCGATGGTTTGCTGGTTAACGAAGGGACGTCTTGTAGTGAATCGGACAGGAAACAGGACGAGGTATCTGTGGATGATATGCTTAGGTTGGAGGATTTGGAAAGTTGCCTGATTGATTATTTTCCAGGAGAATTCTGCATGAGTTATGATATGTATGTATGAGAGTTGCAGATGCAGAAGTCAGTTATAGAAGTACTTACGAATCATATCCATAAACCAAAGCTTTCACATCCACATACAAAACGAAACAATAATCTTTTCACTATAATAAATGATTTTTCCCTTTGTTGGTGTGATTGTAAGGGTATGTGTGGTTGATATTAACAATTTACATATAAGGGCCTGGGCTTGAGTGAATTTGCAATGGAGTATATACTTAAAAACTTTCAATTTGGAATTATTATTTTATTTTATATTTACTTGAGGTTTATTCATTTATTATTGTTGGATTAATTAGTTATTAAAGTTATAACTAATAACTTCTTAATAATAATAATAATATGAAATTTAGAAAAGTATATATTATGCATCGTAATTTGTTCCACAAAAATAAAAATAGTAAAATAGTTGAAAAAAGCATTAATTAATATGCTTGTATGTTGTATGAGTGATATAATTAAATAAATATATTTTTCATATTACTTTGTATACATGTATAGTTTTTAGAATTAAGGGATAATTGCACTGTCCTCTCCTAAGATTTGGTGTAATTATACGGAGACCTCTTGTAGTTTAAAAAATTTCATCTTACTGCTTCTATCAAACACATAGTTCCTCCCAAATTAAAATTAATTGAATTTTCTAATATTAGCAAAAACTTAAATGAAAATCCATATTTACCCCCCCCCCCCTCCCCAATCCGCCCTCCCAATTGACTTATTATTAACTCATTGCAAGTCAAACTCTTTTTTGATCATATAAGGATGAAAATATACCTGTTGATATGCATTAGTATATGAATATTTATAAGGGGTGAATATATACCTCTTCATATGGACTAGCATATGAAGATTTATAAGGGTAGTTAGGTCAGAAAAGATTTGCTTGACTTGCAATAAATTAGTAATAAGTTAAGGGTACATATGGATTATCATTCTTTTTTTTTTTTATTAATATCATCAAATCGAGTGAATTTTAACTTACGAAATGATCTATTTATCGAGTAAAAACAAACCTCAAAGAAAAATAGTGTAATTATCCCTAAAATTAACATCATAATAATTGAGTTAAAGTAACTAATATTCTTCTCACTTTTTTTCAGTCTCTTTTATTTCTTTATAAATATGTTTTGCTTTCCCTTCCTTTTCCTTTTTATGTACTTTTCTTTTTCTACCCTCATACTCCCTTTATTTTTTCTGATTCCCCCACACTTTCTTCTCTCCTTTTATTTATTTTTTCAGCTTAACTTTAAATTACTATTATTCCTTCAATATTGTAATAATATTTGTGAGACCTTTAAATAATAATAATAATATACCAATCATATCTTAATTTTCCTGTTATGATGAATAAGGACCATTAGCTCAGCAATTCTCATCAGATGTGATGTGATTTGCTATTCGATTCGTACCTTGTCACGTGATAGTCTGTTTTGGTTTCATATAAATCTCATAATTTTATTCTGAAAATATGTCCCCATAGAGAGGAGTTAAGAATTTTTAAATTTATAAGTCACTCAAACTTTTTACTTATCTACGTTAGAGTGTGATCGGAACAATTCTCCATCAATATGTAATCTCCAATTCCAGTCATGACTACTGTATAAAGCACATGTTCGTAATTGTATTTTTACTTAATTAAAACAAAACAGATCAAAATTAATATTAACAGTCAAACTCGTGATCTACAAGCCCCTTTTTTTTTTTGGGTTAAATAAATTTAATCCCATGAGTTATTTTATCAAAAATATAGTCTGTTATATTTAAATTTAAATAAATGAAAATATTGTTATGATGATGTAGAAGGAAGGTGAGTGATGAGCAGGCATGCTGCGCATTACACACAACAAAACTATAACGAAAATCGTCGCTGCTTCTTGAAATTAAATATTTGAGCGTGTCTATAAAAATATTTGGTTTTCAGACAAATTAAAGTCAAAAAATTACTATTTTACAAGATAAGGTTTTTTTTTTTTTTTAAATTGCGTAGAATCTAAGAATATCAAATTTATGAATTAATAATAAAATGTATATTACGCTGATATGACGTGATTTTGATGTGTAAAAAAAATATTGTGAAAAAATGGAAAATGGTTGAAGTTGAAGCGTTTAGAAAAATAATTTAATATTTATAATTTTTCCAATAAGCTATATATGAAAATTGATAAGGAGTTTCTTGTAGCTTTTAACTTAAATTAGTTTCACCTAACTTATTTAAAAGCAGAAGCTGGAAAATGAAATGATCTTTTCAATTTATCTTTGATAATAAATTATATTAAATGCTTATCTTAAATAGTTGCGACCACCCTTAAAGCACCCTATAGAGTGTGTTTTATGAGTATGAAACATAATTACTGATCGACTATCAGAAAAATTATGGGAAATTTTAAATTGTGTTGCAACGATCGTGTAATTCATTTAATATAGACACATTATACGTGTATAAAAATAACATCATGTATTTTATTTAATTTATATTTATATATATATATACATACAATAAAAACTGCAACCTGCAGACTTGAAATGAAAAATCCAATCAGAGAGGAAAGAAAAGAGAGATCATCACCAAACTCGTGTAATACGATTTTAGAACAGTTGAAATTCCAAAGTATTTGAAAGATAATATAATTTGAAGGTAGACCCCAAAATAAAGAAATTTGGTAGTTTCCATATGTCCAAACACGTGTAACATAAAATATAAAAGCTGATGGGGGCTGCATGAAGAACGAGGAAGATCATCCTATTTAATTTAATTATTGGTGTTTTCTTTTTTCTTTCTATTATACTTTTTTGTTAAATATATTCATCAAAATTAATATATTGGTAGTAAGGCAGAAAGAATTCACAATCTTTGGTCATCTTGCTGAGAAGTTGATGAAAATCAGCTAAAACTGAAGATCAACACCTCTTTGATCCACACACTTATTCTGTATTTCTCAATCTTGATCATATATCTTCTGGTAAGGGCCCTTTCTCTCTCTAGAATTTTCTGTCGTCTATATATGTATATGTACATGTACCTATGCATGTAGTTTTCACAGAGGGAGAGAGAGGGAGAGAGAGACACCTATTCTTTAAGATTTTTGGTAAAAAGACAGCTGGTTTGGTTTTATTTACTGTGTTTTTGTTTTTGGGCAGTGAGGTTTGTGGGTTGTGGTTGAAAATGGGGAAAAAGAGAGATGAGATGAAGGAGGAGAAGAAGAAGAAGAAGAAGGGGAAAAAGGCATGTTGTGAAAGAGAGGGATTGAGGAAAGGGGCTTGGAGTGCTGAGGAGGATAAGATTCTTGTTGACTTCATCACTCAAAATGGGCAAACCACTTGGAGAAATCTCCCTCGACTTGCTGGTTTCATTACTTCTCTCTTGTTACACTTTTTTGCATTTTAATGCATGATATGAAGCTTTTATACTTGACGTGGCGCGTGTTGATTCAAACTTATAATATGTTGCTCAATCCCTCAAAGAAAGGGCTTGGGAAGGCTATAGGGTAATCATGTTGCATTATAAACTCTCCCAAATTATGTGTTTAAGAAGACCACATGTCATTGTTTATATACAAGGGGCCTCCCAAGGGCCTTCCGTCTAAAAGTTTGCTGAAAACTGTGGCTGCTGAAAATGAGAAGGTATCATGACAGATGATACAGACATGCATGTCTGAGAAATTGAGTTGTTCTTTCCTCTTCATGCCGAGAGTTTTGGATGATCATATATCCAATTAGGACAACATCAGTCGCCGAGGAAATTAAGATTATCGTTCCCAAATTTCTGTCTTTTAGGAACCTAAGAGGGACGTCCTGGTTGTGTGACGTTACAGGTCTCCTCCGGTGTGGAAAGAGCTGTCGGCTTCGCTGGACTAACTATCTTCGACCAGACATCAAACGTGGTCCCTTTAGTCCCGATGAAGAGAATACCATTATCCATCTGCACAGCACTCTTGGTAACAAGTAATTAATCTCTTCTGTCATGTTCCCTTATTACGTAATCTTGTACGAACAATTATAAGGAAATTTTGTGGTGAGAGATTCCTTGTATCATCTTGAAGAACGTACCGGTTATAACAATGTTTTTACTTTACTTTCTTGCATGGGGAATGGTATGTACTATGTAGCTGATGATATAACGTTGTCGCTGTCTTGTCTTTGTTCTTTCTTTAAAGGGCCTTAATATTCCTGTTATCGATCACTGATCACTGCTTTCCAGATGGGCTGCAATAGCCTCCAATTTACCTGGAAGAACAGATAATGATATCAAGAACTTCTGGAACTCACATTTGAGGAAGAGATTCAGTGGTGAAGTCCTCGACCAGACGTCGTCTCTGTCTAAGTCAGTTGATACGAAACATGAATCTCCTCAAACTCGCCTATTGGTTCAGTCTGAGAATGTTAGAGTAGAGACTGCTGAGTCCCATCTGTCTAGTAAATCTGAAGATGACTACCTCCTATGCCTGTGGAATTCTAAGGTTGGAGATTCATTCCCAAGTGATAGGGAAGGAGCTGGAGCTCAAAGTCCAGCATCACAGACATCATCATATATAAGAACAATTGAATCAGGCTCCAGAGCCAGAAACCTCAGTGAACCCTGCAAGAAAACCAGCTTCCCCGGGGAAACAGATCAGAAAGTGAAACTTTTGAACTGCAAGAAGGAAGCTGAAGAGTTTGGGAGTAATTCTGATGACTCAAAATCAGATGATTCGTCAGACACAATGCTCAAGATACTATTAGATTTCCCTATGGGCAGCAACGAAATGGAATTCTTACAAGATCCCTTTGATGATGTCTCTACAGGCACCCTTCATTAGTTGCAGACTTGCAGTTATTTACTAGTGCCTGCATGGTTGATAAAGTTAGTTTCCAGCGAATAGCTGCCCTGTTTCAATTCTTGTTCTTAGTTTGGGAGGTAGGAAATCCAAACTACTGTCTTGAAAAGAAGTATTTTCATCAAGAATTCAAGCTTTTTGAAACCTTAACATTAGAACACTAAATTTTCTTTGTTGGGATGCTTCATCACTAGCCTTGTCTTACTTTTCATACAAATCCATGATATATGTTCTCTTTAGTTGTAAAAAATGTGTGGTCTCAGTGCTGTCCCTACTTTGCTATATCCAAAACACCAGAATTGACAGGTTATGTCTGCTATTACAATTGACAACTGCTAAATGCATTTCCACAAGTTGGGATCAAAACTAATGTAATGAGATAGAAACCTCTGTAACACACAAGTTATCAACATTCTTGCAACTTCCAAACATGATCTTTTGGTTTTCATAAATACAGTAAATACTGTCTACCAGAATGTATCTATGAACAAATACAATCACTATGCACACATGCTAATGAAACAACAAATATCAATTCTACACAAAATCACCACACAGTACATCTGAACCATAAATCCAAGTGAAAAAATGTATAAATGCAACTTCAGTTTCAAACCAGGCCAGATAATTCTCAACTTCAGAAACAGCCAAGTAGCTTCTTCGGACCAGTTCCAGTTGCACGATACTTTGCTGCCATCTCCTCGGCCTTGAGAAGATCTTCCCCGCGTTTGGCTTCAATCATCGCTCGTTTTTCTTCTGCTGCCTTGTGGACGAGAGCGACCTTGTTTTTCATTTTCTCTATATATTCTGCTTTCTTTTTCTCCAATTGCTCCTGCAGAACAAGATGGCAACAAAGTTTACAAGATGTTTTAAGATCTTTCATATGCAAAGCTCATTGAAATGATAGAAATCGTGGGACTTTGTTACCTCAATTTTCTTAAGCTCAGCCTCTAAACTTGCCTTCTTGCTGTTCTCCCAAGCTGCAATAGCAGATATCTTCTTCTGAGCCCTGTAAATATATAGTAACAATGAGAAACAACAATCCTGGATTCGTACTTGGCATTACTGAAAGAAGCAGGACGACACAGACGAGGCTAATTCAGTAATTTTATTGGAATACTTAACATAGGATTATATGGATGCAAAAGAATTGTTTCTCTTTACTAAAAGTTGAGAATTTTCATCTTTACCCTTTGCAACACTTTTTGTTCTTTTTCTTCATACATTGGTGCAGAACATAATTACTAACATTTGCTGAGAATTTCATTTTCATAAGTAAAACAGATTAACACCCAAAAAAAGAAAAAAGAAAAAAAACCGTGGAGTAATAGATATATGATAAACAGGGCATTTTCAAGAAAATACATACTTATTTTCAGCTTTTGACTTCTCACTTTCTTCCCATGCTTTAATCAAAGACAACCTCTTCTCTGTTGCTACCCGTGCAAGCACAGCATCTGAGAAAACATTGAAGGACTTGAGCATATATATATTTCATCCACTCCATCAAAATGAAATAAACCATGTAGATTCACTATAGTTGTGATTACCTCTGTCTATAGAGCCCTCAGGTTTCTTCTCCTCAGCAGCTGCTTCTGGTTCTTCAGCAATGAACACAAAAAGCTTTAAAAGTTAGGAAAAGCTGCTTTTTGCTTAATTAATTGCCACCCAACTTAAGACTAGACATGAGACGTCCACCAGGTAATTTCTTGAGTGTCTCCTTTCACATAAAACTTAGAAACAGCAGCTAGAAGCAAAACACAAATTAAGAAAAAATAGTTTTTCAGGAGAAAAAATGAAACAAACAATTAACTCCTAAATTTTGTGTATTCAAATCTAAAAGAGGGAAAAACTGTTCTGTCCAGGCTAAGAAACAGCAAATAGATTATACTGCAAACTCTGATGAATTCATCCACCCCATGAAAAAAGCTGCAGATTTTTCAAGTCCTGATTACCACTCAGAGTTTGCAAGACAATTACCATTAAACAGACGCTCCAAACAACTTAAGTAAGATAAGCTGCAGCAAAAACACTAAAATATCAAATTCAATAAACAATTTTCCGGACAGAAAGAAACACACCCTTTTTTCGTTAAATAGACTGTGGAAATACTGATTTTTCACTAAAGAAAAACTATTCTTCCAGGGTGAAAAAGAAGAAGTATATCTCCTTATACAAGCAGTAGGGAGGGATTGTTAGAGTAAATTACTTTCAACCACGACAAGAGCTTTGCTTTCATCAGCTTTCTCTTCAGCTGGAGGTGGGACAACGATTTTCTCCTCAGACACGTCTTTCGGAGCTTCGGCGGGCTCCGGCGCAGGAGGGTCGGAACAGGGCTCCGGCTCAACCTTCTTGGCTTCATCCTCCGCCATCACTTGGGAAAACTTAGCTGTATTTGGTTCAATATTCGGCAGAAATTGCAGAAAGGGAATTTGAAGAAGGAAAGCAGGGAAATGAGTAGTAAAGAAGTATATAGAAGTATGTATGTATGTATGTATAATTGAAGAGAGAGAGAGAGAGAGAGAGAGAGGAGTTGGTTGAAGGAAGGTAATTGTCGCTTGGAATTGAACAGGGAAGAGATGGTGTATTATGATTGGTACAGATAATGTGCCTGCCGTCTTGTGAGTTGGCACCGCAAACCCCCCCCCCCCCCCCCTGTTTTTTATAATATACTCAAAAACCACGAATTATGACATTATTGTACAATGTTTTATTTTATTTTTTTTATGATGTCTATGGTCTATAATATCTTTAAATTGTTCTTTTGAAAAAAAATATGATTATGTTGGCTTATTAGTCTAAAGATAATTATACTTTTCTTTTTTGAGATTAATATAAATTTTATGTGATTTGATTTTGTACCCCATCCTATGTTCACTTTTTGTACACATCGATAATAAAAGAATTAGTACAATAACATTGACATAATAATTTTCAGTCCTATATGTATTTTACTAAAACACATATTGTCTTATAATATTATTAAAATTTACATTTTTGGGTCCTACTTTGCCGGCGAGTGGGATATGATAACAAAGAAAAAATGTGTGTTTTCTCGTGTTAATTACTAAACACTATAAAACCTTTTAATTCATGAGCTCTACACTGATTTATCATTTCAGCCCTAATTTCCGCAAACACCCAAATGATTACACAAACATAGAACAAAAACGCCAACAAAATTATAGAAATAAAATCATTGGCTATTCCCATACTTTCACATGAATGAAACCTTCTTCATAAGTTACCATTAACTCAACTGAGCAAACCATCTGCTTTTCAGACATTCTTTGTTACTTGCCGATTACACACTAGCTTTCTTTTTTGAGCAAAAATGACACCTTCAAGAAGGATTCAGTGTGTGGTGAAGTGAATTAGGCAAATTTTGTCTCGATTCATGAATGGGACGAGAATTGGTGGATTCGGGTGAAAAAATTAGGGTTTTAAAGTGGAAGGGGAAGTTGGAATATATACTGGTTTGAGAATGTGTGGGATTCTTGTGAAAAGATATATTTTTTATTCTATTTCCCACAGAATCATCATCTCCCGCGAGTGAGCAACACGTAATTTTTTTTTCAGTATCGTTCTTTTGCTCCGGTGAAAAGCAGGACTAAAAGTGTCAAGTTTTATAAATTTACAGGACTAAACGTGCTTTAATAAACTACATACAAAACTAAAATTATTCTATCAATAGTTACAGGATTAAATATGTCAAAAGAATCAAAATTACAAGACGGACGGGATGTATTTATTCAAAAAATAAAAAACAAAAAATACAACAACCTATAATTACATGATGAAAAGTGAAATTTTGCCATTCAAACAATATGATACGTCTTTATAAAGTACCAACAATGTCAAGGACAGATAAGTGTCTCAAATGTACAACTTGCTAAAGCAATGTATATGTCAAGGACAGATAATAAGTGTCTGAAAAGGACAACTTGCTAAAGCAATGTACAGAAAATGGCATCGTAGGGAAGCAAAGCCCATAATCTAATAAGTGGTCCTAATTCCGACACTTTTTAACTCGCCTAGTGCTTAGCATCCACACTCCGCGCTGCCCTTTTCTCTTATTCTATGAAACCTAAACTCTGCTGTTTTATTTAATAGAAACTCTATAACATTATTTAAATAAATAATAATTTATGTGTATTTATATCTAAAATACAAAAGCAGAAGCACCAGTACGGGACAATTCTATTCTTAACCAATCAAATTCTTGTCTCTTGCTTACATATTACCATAATCTATACGATGATATATAATACTGTATTTTCTACATATTAATTGTGATTATACAAAACTCATAGTAACAATCATCACAAAAAATACCCAAACGGCCAAGGAATGTGAGCTGTGGTGCCGTCGCCAGCCTCATACCAAATGTAATCCACTTGTCTATTTTTCATTATTATAATTTAGAAAAGGAAATCATGATGATTTCCACTTCAACGATGAGTTGGAAATGTGTGCTCATGCTTCTTACACAATCTTGTTACCTGTTTTTTTTTTTACTTGAATTCTACTTACATCACAAATATGAAAATAAGGTTTTTAAATGGAATAAATACGCCAACATTTCTTTGCTACGAAGATCTACAAGCGCGTAAAATTGTTGCACTCACATTAAGAAGCTCTTGATTATAGTCTTTTAATACTTAAGTCAGATAATCATTAAGAAATTTTAAGGTAGCCAAAATCGTACCAATACATTTTCCTAATTATACGGCATATTAGGATTTTAATCAGATCGGGATTTGATGGAAACAATTCAAAATAAGTGGCACTGGTCCAGAATTGTTCGTAACTTAAAATTAAATTGGGGTACAAATTTTGATACGATCTTTAAGAGATTATTTCCACGTTTTATAGATTTTGCCTTGCAAATGGATGAACATTAGAGGTGTTGGAGGTGGCCTCTGTATAAAACCTCCAATGCCCTCATCAAAAACCAAGATAGCAAAGGTACTCATAGACTAAGACTCTCGTACTTTGATAACGGACTTGTTAAGGATGTATATATAATAGTTGAAGACGAATAAGAGGAATTTACAAGTTTAATGTAGTACCTCATTTGTTGGGGATGATCATTGTGATATTTCCAAGGATGTTATTGTAATTCCGCTCGTCTTTTTCTTGGATTCATCTTTTCAAAAATTTCTCTTTTTTAATGAGATCACATCAATAAAATTCAAAACTGAAATAGTATAAATTACAGGATATTTTCATTTTTCTTAATCCGCATCTAAAATACAATAAAATAAAAATCCAATAGATGCAACGTGGACCAATCTTGATGGGCCAGATTTCAGTAAATATTAGACGTTGGATGTGACAGCTCAAAGATTCTGCGGCTACGAATACCGTATTGGGTGGGCAAGGCTGGTGGCAGTGGGGCCCCACGAGTTGGAATTTTCATATGGCCAAGACCGCTTTGCCCTTAGATCAGGATAGACATAGACTCATCCCAACCCTACATTAATTACTCGGCCATAAATAAGTTTATTAACTATTTAATATAATAAAAAAATTATAATATGTTTTAAAATATTTATAAATATTTAAAAATTGAGCTCGTAAGATTTATATATAAGACGATATAAGTTTATTAAAACTAAAAAAAGGAAAAAAATCTGACTTACGTTTATAATTTTAACAAGTTGAACCAATCGAACATATGCAGTTAATTTGTTACAAAATTCACTAATTGTTCATAAAATAATTTAATTAACAAATCAAACTAGGAATCATAATGAATCAATAGTCGACCCTCAAAGGAATAAATAATTTTCACAAATTTAAGAAAAACAAAAATTATTTAAATGGTCCTCTGACAAGGACAATGTATGGTGTATTTAGTTGGCAAATGGCACTAGCTTAAAATTGAAGTCATTAAGTAGACATTAATTGCTTAAACACATCTCATTTCCCTTGTTAAGCAACCCCTTAATAGTTGTTATTACATGATGATGATGATAGCCTGGAAAACTGAAAAAAGTGTGTTTGTATAGGTCCTCATAAAGGCAAGCAATAAAGAATTGTAAAATAATTTTGTCTATGTCTTTATGGGTCATCATCAAATGGACTACTTCATCATATGGTTATGCTTTCTTCATGTATCTTGAAATACTTTTAACTTTTTGGGTTTTTCTTTTCTTTTTTGTTGTTTTTCCCAGCTGTACAATTAAGTCAAACTTTTGGGTAATTGCCTAATTGGGGTTGATTTAATTTGTATTATATTCTCAATTCTTGTAGAAATTTGCCCTAAATTTATCTGATTTTGACTCATCTAATACAGTAATAAAAATCTCCAAAATTCAATTTCAATTTCGTTGGAACTGGTCTTTGGGTCTTTAAAACAACCACAAAACCCTAAGAAACTGATAACTGTCGTCAGCACTCCAGCAGAATACCACATGCCAGCATCGTTCTCAATGTGGGCACAATATTGTGTCTTCGTCCAATTTGTATATGCAATTCATATTTGGAGACCCCAAAGAAGAAATTAAAGGACCACCTTTGTCTCTTAGGTAACTCCAGCATATGAACAAACATCAACAAAAGAACATCATAATACAACGGATTAGAGGGGAAGTCATAGTACTGGAGTAGCTACTAATTACCGGGACCTGTTTCCTTAAGTGTCAAGAAACACAATTCCTGTACGATATTGTGATACTAATGTCGCTGCCAAACACAGATTGAACAATAGAGATGCGACCATGCTTACAAACACTTTCGGTGGAGGTCTGTAGAAACTACAGAGCAGACACGGATGTCTTCAACTTGTTACATGTTTATCTCTCAGCATATATAAAGAACCTTCGTGGTTACTGTCCATAATAGAACAGAATAGGGTCTTGTCTTAAGTTCCATATGGACTGAAAGTGGTAAAATACAGAAATGGCAGCAAACATAGCACATCGGTTCAACCTACACCCAGTAGCAGATAAAAGCAGCCTAGTTGCGAGTATTTTAATTCTGTGAATACATCAAAAATTATATTTTCAGACGGACAGCTCTGTCTTGGAAACCAGAATACCATCTGTATCTGCATAAAGCCATTCTCCATCGCATATTCTGGTCCCAGCAATAGTTATTGGTACGTGTTTTTCTCCGATCCCCTTCTTGTTCGCTTTGACTGGGTGTGAAGCCAGAGCTCTCACACCAATGTCACAACCATTGATTTCATCCACATCCCTTACACAGCCATTAACTATAATACCAGCCCACCCATTGTTCTGAGCTTGAACAACTGGGTTGCCTCCCAATATTGCACATCTTAAACTACCACCCCCATCAACAACCAGAACTCTTCCATTGCCCTTCTCTTCAAGAAATTCACGTATCAAAACATTATCTTCAAACACTTTAAGAGTAACGACGGGGCCAGAGAAGACTTGGCGCCTGCCGTATATCTGGAAAATTGGCTGAAGTGCTCGGAGCTCACCACTCACGATAAGCTGTGGATTAGCATCACAAACTTCAGCAGTCGTTACCAAGGCCATTCTGGATCAACCTCCTTCAGATAAATAAGCATTATCATAAGTACCAATTTATAGGAATATGGGCCATTGTGTTTATTTTACTGATGAGAACTTCCCCCGAAAGAACAAAGTAATGACTTACTCTCTATTCATCTATAGTCATATGACAAATCTCCTACCCGAAGAGCTATATACAGTAATTTAAACAGAAACACATATAGGAAGGAATGAAATACCATACAGAGGTAATGTTTTCGTGCTGCATCATGTCAAACAAGTTCAATAAAACTAGTAATCCGTGAAACATGAGGTGCCACTGACTCCCAATCAAAATTCTGTATACCATGCCAGGTTATACTAAAAGTACATCTTGGAAAATGCTAACTCTATATAATCTGGTTAAGGAATGCCATGAAAATTAAGATAACTTTTCCTCTATGCAGAGTAGTCAGCCATAAGAGTGAATCGTTCTTTGAACTTGATCAGTGTTAATGCAGCATCAGTTCAGTAGTTAAAGAATGATTTTCTTCTTACAAGCAAAGGATTACAACAACAGTGATCTAAGAGAATTTCCCCAGAATCTTTAATTCACATAACGCAACATCGGCCAAGTAAGAGGACTTGATGGAATGAATAAGAAAAAGGGTAACTAGGACCATGGATGGGTGCCAACTAGGACCACTTAAGCTAAAATACCAAGAAAATCGACAGAACATCTAACACAGAGAAAATTAAGAAGAAGGAGGCCACCCACCAAAAGCCCATGCCCATAAAAACACAGAAAACAATTCTCAGACATGGATCTACCATTGCCTAAATTTACCTGCAGGTTTTTCACAAATTTCTTTACTCGTTCACAAAACTCATGCTTCAGATGTCTACATATACAATCAGCTAGAAAACTACATTATGCGTCTGGAAATAATGAGATTACACATCGTTTTGCTTTCTCTTTTGCCGCGTGTGTCCATCTTCCACAATCAAAATCATGTATTCCACAGAAATATTATATCAAAATTTGACAGAATCTCAAATGAAAACCTAGTAATTAATAAAAGAAAAATGATGAATTAAATAGAGAGATCGGAGATCGTACAATTCGCAGGCGGATGAGCTGATGCGGGATATCCCCTTCAAATTATTGAATCAAATAACCAAATTCAATGGAAAAATATTGAGAAAAAATGAAGTGAACTCAGAAATTTTGATGCGAGGGCTAATCGAGTCAATTTTCGGAAAACAAGGTCTGCTACTGATTGTGGAAGCGAGAGTGAATGGTGATGGTGATTTGAGCAGTGCGACTGTCAGTCTTATTTAATTATTTTTCTTTCTAAAAGTAGAACCCGCACCCCCAACTTACTTCAAATACTGAAAACACCCCTCAACTTACTGAAAATACTGAAAGCACCTCTCAACTTACTGAAAATACTGAAAACACCCCTAATTTTTCATGTTGTGCTTGCATTTTTACTCGTGAGTTTCGACCTTTTTTTTCTTATCTTAATTATTTTTAGTTTATAACTAATTTAACATTTAGGTGTTCATTTTCATCTGAAAAAAATTATCATATTCTCTATTTTTATATATATCTTTTTTAATAGTTACATAGGTACTTGCTTTTATAATAATAAAATCAAATAGTCAATTCTTCATGCCAAGTTGATAATATATATCCCATGTAGCTACAATTATTGGATCTCGACTCACAAACAATTTGTTAAATTGTGCGAATTACAACCAGATTTTATGTGGTTTGATATAATTATGTATATTTTTATTATTAAAAAATTATAAATATTTGATGAAATTATATGTGATTGATGTTAGGAATTATCAAATTTGCATTTATTGTAACTTTTTTTTTTAAAAACAAAATTTGATCGAGGTGGATGAAAAATTCTAAAAATGCTAAAGAAAATTATTCAATTAATTCTAAAAAAATTCAGAATCAATTTTTTTAAAAATAAGTAAAATTATAATTTATAGCGTATAATTAATCCTAAAAAAATTGAAAATCAATTTTTTTAAAGTAAGTAAAATTATAATTTATAGCACAGTAGAACTTTTTTAATCAGTTTATTATAAAAATTTAATAAAAATTAACTAATTGAGCTAATTAATATGTAGTTATTAAAATTAAAAGTATTATTTTTGAAATAATAATAATAAAATAAATTAAGAGGAAGTACTTGTAATTTAATCCATTAATAATGTGTATTGACATTGTAAGTGCAAGGGTGGCTCTGATTCTTGCATCCATGAAAGGTAGAAACGTGGCGTTGTAGAGAATACGTGTGTCGCTCAGGAATGGCCATATCTCCATGCACCACCAAACTCCTCCCTCCACCGACTTCTTCAATTTTTGCTATACAAAACCCACAACCCCCACTGCTCTTCTCATCATCTCTTCTTGATTGTCTTCACTATATTAATAATAATGTAAAGTTCCTCTCAGCAACTTATATAATTGTGATCATCTTGGGAAGAATCATATATCGTCATGGAAGCACAACAACACCGCCCTTCACATGCCCATCCTCCTCCTCCTCCACAGAGTATTGCTAGCTGCTTATTATACATTCTTCATTTCTATCCCTTAATTAATTCCATCTGATTCTCACTGTTAATGTTTTTGGTGAAAGTGGTGGAGGGTGATCCAGGAGGGCAGCAGCACCATCATCATGAGAAGAAATCCGTGCTCAAGAAAGTTAAGGATAAGGCCAAGAAAATCAAGGATACCCTCAAGAAGCACGGCCACGGCCACGGCCACGGCCAAGTTGATCATCAGGGCGGGGTTAATCGTGAACAAGGGTATCATGAGGAAGATAAGCAACAAGTAATGGTGGATGATCCAGAAGTCCATGGTGCACCAAGTTTGTTCTTTTCCTCCTTTTTTCACTCTTTTATACATTCGATTTAGTTAAATGATCATTTGAATCAATGGAATAAAGATGTAATTAGTTTAATAATGACGTGCAACTGGGAAAAAGAAGTGATATCATGTTGTCTACTGGTTTCTTTTTTCTAATAATTTGAAACAAATTATCAATAAATTTGGAGTATTTACCTAAGTAAGTTTTATGTGAAGCATCCAATTACTGTTCTAAAAATTCTTACCAAACTCATGTTTGGTTGAGCCAAATGATGTGATTGGTCGCTTCCCTCTCTTGAATTTTATGCTTGGAACTGTAATTGCACCTAATTGATTTAGGTTTAGTCAAATCCAATTCGGGTTATAATTTTCCCTAAAGTTGTCTGATTTTCCTAGTCTTACCTCTGTCGCAGTGTATGAATCTAGTGCTATCAGGAGCAGAGATATACCAAAGGAAGCCAGCATCGATCTACAAAAGCCAACAGATACGCCGACTGATAGATTTGATCACAATGTAAGGGACGAAGGAATAACTAGGCCTTCTGCTCCTGGCCAAATAGGGTCTGAATATGGCCGGCAGGCAGCCATGGAGGCCCATGCGCCTGAAAACAAGAGTACCCCCCTCCCGACTATCCGGGAAGCAGTGGACACAAAGAAGCCGGGTGCCAATGAATCAAAGGTTAAAATTGGGCAGACAATGGGCTTAGAAGAGGATCCCCATTCCACTAAGACGACTCGTGCAGCTGAAATTCCACCCTCGAATTATCAGTCCAAAGTCACTGATCCTACAGGAGCTGGTAATCTATCTTGAATTCATGTGTGTTTGTGGAGATACAATTATCCCTGCCTGCTTTAATTATGATCATTTGGTTTCTGACTGTAATCCTGATGTTATGGTGCTAGTTAGTGGAATTTGATAAAACATTTTACTGTGTTAAGGCGGCAAAGAAGCAGATGTTGCTCGTCAGTTCAACAATCTGAATGTTCATGATGCATCGGCTGTTTCAAAACCTGTGGCTGGACAGGCAGGTAGCGGTGGTCCGCTCACTCCACCACCACCGAAACCGACTCTAAACCAATTCGATCGAGATCGAGAACTGAAGGGAAAAACTCAAGATCCTGCCATGTCTGAAGACTTGCCCCAGGAAACTTTTACTGGGAAAATATCGTCGACCGGTGCTGTTATTGCTGATAAGGCTGTGTCCGCCAAGAATGCGGTTGCGTCGAAGCTAGGATATGACGGTACTAGTGGCCAAGAAGGGCAGGAATATTCTTCTGGAAAACCTGCATCAGAACTAGTTACGGATTACGCGCACAAAGTAGTAGAGACACTAGCTCCAGTCTACGAGAAAGTCGCGGGCGCCGGCACTGTAGTGATGTCCAAAGTCCACGGCAGCACTGGGGAAGACAAACACAAAGAAGGGGCTGATAAAGGGGTGGCCACGACGGACTACTTGGCTGAGAAATTGA
The DNA here is from genome assembly GCF_026168435.1 of Sesamum indicum. NCBI lineage: Eukaryota > Viridiplantae > Streptophyta > Magnoliopsida > Lamiales > Pedaliaceae > Sesamum > Sesamum indicum. The sequence goes on along the minus strand of NC_142663.1, from coordinate 13,796,467 downwards.
GGCCTGGAGACGAAGATAAGGCGTTGTCGGAGGTGATCACCGAAGCATTTCACAAGAAAAAAGACGCAGGGGAGAAGCATCCGGTTGGAAAGGTGACGGAGTCGGAAGAGGTGGCTGCACGATTAGGGACGGGTGCGGAAACTAAGAGGGAAGGTGACGACGCATTGGCTGCCGGGGCAGAGAGTTCCGGTCAAAGCGTGACAGATAGGGTGAAAGACGCAGTTGGGTCGTGGCTTGGGAAGAGTACTGGAATACAGACGGCTCAGGACTCGATTGCCGGATCATTTGGTGAGTTGATTTGCACTCTTGGCTTTCATGTTCTTTGCATCTGTGATTAATTTGCATTGCGAGTATAGCAATTCAGAAATTGTTCTTCAATGACAACATCTAGACAAGAGAAGTAGTATTCTTGTATGGTTGCAAATGATAACTCGATTTCTGTTACGTTGTAGTGAGCGATGCAGGCTCAGGTGGAAGGGGAGTTGGAGGAGGCGAGGAAGCTACTAGCGGCCAGCAGAGGAATGTGGGAAGTTGATTGAGCACATACATGTGGAGGCTAAGGTAGAACAAGAAGTTTGGACATAGTTTATAATTTGAATGAGTGGGGTTGGTTTAATTTGGGAGGAGTGAGTTTGATTTCATGTGTGTTTGTTTAATGGTGGATGAAGAGATGTTAGTGAGTGAGACTTTGTTCATAACTAATGATACTTTGGTCGACTGAATATGGGTTTGATATAAGTGAACAAGTGGTGGACTGACAGCTTAGGGGAATGCTTGGGAGGATATGGGCGTCATGTGGATGTAATAAAGATGAACCTTAGCAATGAAAGAGTTTACAATATTAATCCCATTTGCCCCTCAATCCGATGTGGGCGAAATTGAGAAACAAAGAAAATGAGATGGTTGTCTTTGAACAAGAATATTTAAGGAAGGAGAGAGAGAGTTGTATGTAGGCAACAGGCATACCTTGCCAAAGTCTTGACATGAACGTACAAATTGTTGTTTTGAATGTACAAAGTCTTATTATTATTCAAACATTTGAAAATTTCGACAAATCAAATAGATAAAACAAATGAAAATTTAACAACATAACAATTACAAATAAGATTATTTGATTCCCAATATTTAAGTCAAATATTTCTTCTAATCACTAAACTGAATTACTATTAATTTGCTAAAGTATCCAAATAAATTACATTTTCATTGTTGGAACAAAAAAAAAGATGTTGCTATTTCTCCATTAATTTTCTGCTTTTTGGTGGACCTCTTACTAGGATTTGCAGCGGATGAAATTTTGGGGCCGAAAAGTCCCAACTCGTTACAATATCATAAGTACCTCATGACTATGATATATTACCTTCAGAAATTTGTGAGTGAAATAAGATGAATGGAGCAAAATAATAAATGAATGAATTGTATTTTATATTGAATTATAATATAAAATTAATATATTCTTAATAATAATACGTATAAATAAATATATTTTTGTTTTGATTATTATTTTTGAAAACAAAACCACAAACAAACGGGGCGGCGGCCGATGCAATAACTATTTTAGTGAATAATTTGTGAATTAAATGTTGCATTGGTTGGGCCCTGCGGGTAGCCCGCCAACCCAAGGTGGAGGTTCCAGAGGTAGCCCCTCAAATACAGAATACTTTACAACGGTAAGTAATTGGTTATGTCGTGCGATCTATGATAATCCTATGACTATAAGAAATATAATTTCGTCATGGTTAATTATTATCTATACTAATATAAAGAAAAAAGTCCCTCCACATTTAAAAATGGTAGTTAATGATACCACCGCATCAATTTTTTGTTGAATCAGAAATACCATTCATGACAAAATAACAAACTTATTTAACTTTTCAAAATTTAGACTAACTGATAAATGATTATTTGTTTTTTTCTTTATTTTGTTTAATATAATGTGTTGGTTTATATATTTTACTCTTATTTATAATATATTTTAAAGCGTGAAAAATTATTTATTATATGTACGTAGGAACAACATACAGTAACGACTAGTTGATAATAATAAATAGTCGTAACAAATAATTATTGACCACGCAATGGTATTTGGTTGTGATTTTGCAATAGTGGCAAATATTTGCAAAGACTAAAAATCATGTCAAAATATTTTTACAATGATTTTTATGTAAAATAATTTTTTCACAGTAAAAAAGCTAATTTTTTGCATCGAGAGTTTATTAACAATGATTAATAATACCATGATTTTTAGTTATAACCATTAATATTATAGCCAATATTATTTGTGTGTGTGTGTGACCAAATTCAAATTAATTGTACTAAGAGTACATTATATTTATCATTATAAACCCCCAAAATCCCGTGTTCCCATGTGGTGACGATTCAAATTAAATTCCAGATTCACGCCTTTGCTTTGAACTTGATGTTCATCATCCCAAGGGAACTTTTCCGAGTTTAAGAAAAGGCGTCTCCTTCATAACACGCTTTCCTAATGATATACGGGGAAAAACAATTCTTAAACATACTCCTATTTTTATTAAAAAAGAAAAATCCAGATCACTTTTGGTCATTTTGGTAATTTTGTATAATCAGCTTTCCATTATTTGTATAATCACATGGCTTTTACATCGTTGCGGACCCACCAAGAAGCTGCTAATTACACTATTGCCCCGAAATTTTGGATAATTATAATACATTACCGATGCATTATATAGTCTGGATCTTTTATTATTAATTAATATTTTAAATCATGGTACATTTTATGTATATACTTTTTTTAGAATATATATATAAATGTATGAATTAAATGAGTTTGAGACTTTTTTTACATTTATAAATAGAAGATGATATTATTAATGTAGATAGCTGCCAACTTTCATTATGTTATGATACATAAATTTGACTCCATGATAACCCGTATATTGTATTTATGACGTCAGTTCAAATATAGCTGATTATTATGAGATTATTCTTGAATATTAATATTTTATGTTGCATGCAAGAAATCATCTCAAATAATAATACTTAGCTAATTAAGATAAATATTAAGATAGATTACGATAAATTCTTTTGAAATTTATTATAATTATAAAATTGAAAATATTTATAATAAATATTTCTTGTGACAACTCATTGTAAAGAGTATTTACTCGATGTCCATTGACTGTAAAAAGATGTTTATAATGAGAAGATTATATAAATATATTAAATTTAGGGGGCTGGTTATAATTTATTTAAAAATTTAAAATAAATAATCTCCCCATAATCCAGGATCAAAAAATCATATATGAATTGCTTAATTATTAGAACAAAATAAATTTTAGTTTCCATATTAAAATAGTCACACACACTGTATCTGAGACATCATACATAATGACAGCACCTCTACTTTTAGCCCATTTTCAAGACACCCCACCCCCTCCCACCTTCTTCACCACCCTCTCGTTCTCCCATCTTTTTCTTGCAAAATCCAAGTAAAAGAGTAAAAACCCCTTCTGAAAAATCACTTGTTTCTAAATTTTTAGTTTTTTATTTTTTGGGAATCTATTTGTAGTTATTTAGCTCAATAAATGCAAAAAGTAGTGTTTCAGACAAGCTGGTTCTTTTGTTGTTGATGATTCCAGAGGGAGGGTCACTACAACTCTTCATTTACCTCATTCATTAATTTCTCTAACTTTTTTTCCTCAGCTTAACTATTAATTGTTTCCAGAAAATCATTTGTTCTTCATCTGGGATTTTCCTCCCGGAGACCCTTTACCGGCATGGAGGCGATCCGGCGGCAGCTTGCGAGATCTTCGCTGGTGGCGCTCTTCTTCGCCGTCCTCACCGTCGGCGCGTTCATTTGCACGCGCTACCTCGACTCCTCCTCTGCAGTAAGTTTCCTGCTCTGCTTTAATCCTCGCCGACACTGCTGCTCATTCCCGTTATGATATTTCTCAGCTTTCTTTTTTGTTTGTTTGTTTGTTTAAATTATTCATTTGAATCGTTTGTTTGTTAGTACATTGAATTCTGATTTTGTGTTTTCAATGAAGTTGTTTGGAAGTGGTGGCCAACTTGTTTGACTAGGAATATGTATATATTGTTTGTAGTACTTGTTTCACAAAGTTAGGTGCCGTTGCTGTGGTCCTAAAACTATGCTGCTACATGTGCTTGTCACCTTGATTTTTGGGTGATCCAAGATTGTATACTACTCTTTTGAAATCTTGAACTATGTTAGGACACTCGAGCATCATAATGTAGGAGGAAATCAAAATTGTACATCGATGTCTCGAGAGTTCATCGAGGATGAAAAAGTCAATTCCCCCTCCACCTCTATCCAGAGACAGTGTTGGGCCAGCTTGCATCAGGAACAACGAAAAATCTCCTTGTTTAATATTTTATTCTGTGTTGCGGGTCTTCCAATCTCATTTCCGAGTATTAACTTCGCGTATTTTCCGCCTCGTGGAGGAAAGATGTTACAAAGTAGTTAAGTAATATTATTGTGGGATATGTGGGTATATATACTAATTATGGTCTATTATTAGGATTCCAAAGTTGAGCGCGCTTGAACCTGAGTAGTATTAGGATGGGTGACCTCTTGGAGATGGTAGAAATGAACTGGAAGTGGAAGGAATTTCCTTGTCAAATATGTATGTAACATTATATTCATTGTTTTCCGCATTCTCGAATTACTTATCAGTTTACATTTTAGCTAGTGATTTGTGCATCCAATAAGCACCGTACCCCAAAAAGCCGAGGTGGCCGGCTGATGTTTGTTTGGTGTTTTCTCCTCTTGCAGTTGATGGACAGAAGTTCCTCACAGAATCCAATACTAACCACTAAAACGGTTCATGATTTCCCTTCCGAAACTCCTCAAAACCACCAGAACACTCCTAAGACCATAGATATCCCACTCAACTGTTCCCTCGGCAACATGTCTCGGACCTGCCCTGCCAATTACTACCCATCTAAGATCTTTGTTGAAGATCAAAGCCTTTTGTCAGCGCCGCCTCCGTCTTGTCCCGATTACTTCCGTTGGATTTATGATGATTTATGGCCGTGGAGGGAGACAGGCATTACTAGAGAAATGGTTATGAGTGCCAGTCGAACGGCTAATTTCCGGTTGGTGATATTGGATGGGAAAGCTTACGTGCAAACGTACAGAAAATCGTTTCAGAGTCGGGACACATTTACGCTATGGGGGATCCTGCAGTTGCTGAGGAGGTACCCCGGCAAAGTGCCTGATTTGGACTTAATGTTCGATTGTGTTGATTGGCCGGTCATCAAAAAAGAAACTTTTAAAGGTCCCAAGTACCCCGCACCACCACCGTTGTTCCGATACTGTGGGGACGATTCCTCATATGATATCGTCTTTCCAGATTGGTCGTTCTGGGGCTGGTACGTAGATAATTAGTAAAATTTCGGTACTGGTTATATAATCGAGATAATTATATTGACACCCCTTACATTTAGACATTAGAAATCTGCCCGTTTTGAAAAATTATGCTGCATTCTCTGCATTCATTGTTTTACATCGTAAAATTTCACTTTGAAGACTGGTAAAGATCAGAAACATGACTGCAGAGAGTGCTGTGTAATCTTTCAAACTGAGAGCTTTTTCTTTTTTCTTTCCCCCTTAAATATATAATATACCTAAACATTGACAGTGATAATTAATTAGGCCAGAGATTAACATAAAACCATGGGAGGCATTGTCTGAGGACCTAAAGGAAGGTAATAAGAGGATTGGATGGACGGACAGGGAGCAGCATGCTTATTGGAAAGGCAATCCAACAGTTGCGGCCACCAGGATGGACTTGCTCAAGTGCAATGTTACGGATAAGCAGGATTGGGGCGCTCGCGTCTTTGCTCAGGTAACAACTATGAATTCTACTGAGGGTTTTCAAGAACTTGTCGAGAATATGAGTCGTGAACTTGAATATTTTGAATCTGTCAACATGACCGATGAGTTATGACTGCACCAAAAGCAGAGTGCTGAAAGTGAAACTTGATGAAAAATTGCAGGACTGGCTGAAAGAACAAAAAGAGGGTTATAAGCAATCAGATTTAGCGAGCCAATGCGCTCACAGGTGGGATGGCCTCTTCGCTATAAACACTATGAGATTTTCCGTAGTTAAAGATCTCATTCTTGTGCAATCTTGGCAGATACAAAATCTACATTGAAGGATCTGCGTGGTCAGTGAGTGAGAAATACATTCTAGCTTGCGATTCCGTCACACTACTCGTAAAGCCTTATTACTACGACTTCTTCACGAGAAGTTTGATGCCTTTGCAACATTACTGGCCAATTAAGGATGATGACAAGTGCAGATCCATTAAACACGCAGTCGACTGGGGAAATAGCCATCAACAAGAGGTAATCTCTCTCTCTCTCTTGTCCCCCCATTCTCCCAACACACACACACACACACACTCCTAACAAGCTAATGAATCTTACTTGTGTTCTTTATTCGGTCTGTTAACAGGCTCAGGCCATCGGCAAGAGAGCAAGCAATTTCATTCTAGACGAGCTGAAGATGGACTACGTTTACGACTACATGTTCCATCTCTTGAGCGAGTATGCCAAGCTCTTAAAATACAAGCCCACCGTGCCTAAGAGAGCTGTCGAACTCTGTTCGGAGGCAATGGCCTGCCCTTCGCAAGGATTCGAGAAGAAATTCATGACGGATTCTCTAGTTAAAGGTCCGAGTGTTTCGAACCCATGCACGATGCCTCCACCGTACGATCCCGCATCTCTTCATTCTGTTATTGAAAGAAAAGATAGTGGCATAAAGCAAGTAGAGACGTGGGAAAAAGAATACTGGCAGAATCAGAACAAGCAGATGTAGGAAAAAGAATACTGGCAGAATCAGAACAAGCACAGATGTAGGAACCTTACAACATCTTTTCCTTCTTTGTTTCCTGCAGTTACATACAAATGAATGTATAAATTTGTCTCTTCTTATACTATGTTTATCCAAATTAAATGATGCATCCCATGACCTAATAAAACCCAAGAAAAACTATGCAATGCAATTCCGATTCTTTATTCTGAATTAATATTTTATTTTTATATTATACTCATATATTATAATTCAGGTGCGAAAAATCAATATCCCTTATAATTTAAGGGAATTATGTTAATATAGAGATAATATGGATAAGTAAAGTAAAATACATATAAGATGAAACATTAATTGAGAAGGGAGTATTTGGATATGTGTTAATGTAATTAGGTGGAAACCAGTGAAATTTTGAGACAAGATAAGGACGACAATTGAATATTTTTTACTTTTGAGATAGAATTTGGGCAGAGTACAATGTACATGCAATGCAAGAAAGAAATCCCCTCATCCTCAAAAAGGAAACACAAAATCAAAATAGGAACATCATTAATTAATTAATTAATTAATTGATATTTCCGCAGGTTTTTCTTTTGGATAAGTTAATATTTATAATTTTGAAGATGATGTTTTTGTGATGAAGCTAAGTAGGATTTTTTGAGAGAGACGAAGGACAGAACCTTTGAGAGGCATGAAGCTGATGCTGATGGCGACGTTCTCGATGGCGGCGCTCTTAGTCGCCTCCCTCACTTTCGGCGCGTTCTTGTGCACGCGCCACCTCGACTCCGTTGCTTTTGTAGGTTTGCTTTTGCTCTGTTTGTCTTTCAAAATTCTGTTAGAACTTAAGCTCTTCAACAGACCTAGTTCCAGATGTGATTAAATTAAGAATATGTTTTATTATCAAATTCAAGATCAATTTTTTGTTTTCTCAATTTATTATATATAGTAAGTATTTTAAATGACGTGAGACGACCCGGTTTACCGTTGCGCGAGTTATTATTAATTAGGCCTCTACGTAAATCTCATAATTTTATTTCGAAAAAATATTCTATTAGTGGTAATTTATTTTGAAACTTATAAGCCATTCAAATTTTTTGTCTGCATCTACATGCCAATATCAACTTACATTTTAGTGAACACTAATTTTTCTAAACTCAATTAGATCATTCTCAAAATGACAATATTTTTTTAATAGAAAAAATAATTAACATATTAATTTAAAATTGAATCCTTTTTCTTTGAACTCATAATTGAAGAATGTGAAGATCTGAAAATGGATTATTTTCAAAATTTCCCATGGTAAAAAATGTACATTGTATGTGCACACGATGAGATTTTCAAGAAGTTCCCAACTGATGTGTGTTTGATGCTTTTCTTATTGCAGCTCATGGTCAGAAGAGATCGCAGTTTTCCTTCTGAGAGTAGTCAGAATCTCGAGAATTTTCCTACAACCACAGTTATTCAAGTACATAAATGTTCCCTCGGCAACCTGTCTCCAAGTTGTCCAGTCAATTGCCACTCATCTAAAACTTTCATCGGAGACAAAAACGTTAGATCGACACCACCTCCGTCTTGTCCCGATTACTTCCGTTGGGTTCATGAAGATCTAGGGCCGTGGAGGAAAACAGGTATCACTAGAGAAATGGTGATGAGTGCCAAACGAACAGCCAATTTTCGGCTGGTCATATTAGATGGGAAAGCTTACGTGGAGACGTACTCAAAAGGATTTGAGAGTCGGGACACGTTCACGTTGTGGGGGATCTTGCAGTTGCTACGGAAGTACCCTGGCAAAGTGCCTGATCTGGACTTAATGTTCGACTGCGGTGACTTGCCGGTCATCAAGAAAGAAAATTTCAAAGGTCGGATGCACCCAGCACCTCCAACATTGTTCGGATACTGCAAGAATGATTCAACGTTCAATATTGTGTTTCCTGATTGGTCGTTCTGGGGCTGGTACGTATTAATGATTATCAATCATGGTGTATGTTAATGTGGCTGCCTGTACATCAACTGACTCAACTGTTCTTTAGGCCTGAGCTCAATATAAAACCATGGGAGACATTGTCCAAGGACATAAAAGAAGGGAATAAGAGGAAGAGATGGAGGGAGCGGAAGCCATATGCTTATTGGAAGGGCAATCCATTGGTGGCCTCCAAGAGGAGGGATTTACGCAGATGCAATGTTTCAGACAAAATGGATTGGGGTGCTCGTATCTATGCTCAGGTAACGGTTGAATTTCTACTCGTAGATTTTTACAATTTCACTACTTTCTTGGGAGGAATATAAATGTTGAATAGAGTATGTTGGAATCATTCAACGCACAAAGCACTGAATGCAGCATCCATGTGCTGACATCCACAAAAGTAAATCATAAATGCATGGAAAGTTGATAGCTGAAAGTGAAACTCTGACAAAATTGCAGGACTGGCGAAAAGAAAAGAAAGAGGGTTTCAAGCAATCAAACTTAGCAAACCAATGCACTCACAGGTGGGAGAGCCACTTCACTAGCTACAACAATCCCCTTTCTTTTGGTCAACCAACTCTTTTTTCCTCATGAATACCAATCTAATGTGCATTTTCATTGCTAGATTTTGATAGTTCAACATCTCTTTCTTGTGCAATCTTGGCAGATACAAAATCTACATTGAAGGAGTTGGGTGGTCAGTGAGTGAGAAATACATCCTAGCTTGCGATTCTGTCATGTTACTCGTAAAGCCTCACTACTATGACTTTTTCACTAGAGGTTTGACGCCGTTGCAACACTACTGGCCAATTAAGGATGACGACAAGTGCAGATCCATCAAACATGCAGTCGACTGGGGTAATAATCATCGTGAAGAGGTAATCTCTCTCTCGTTTTCGCCCTCCCAACAAACATGAAATAGAGAGGAAAAGAGAAAGACGAGGATAATAAGGGGTTTTACCTCCTTTAAAGTCTCATGCATGTTTCTTGATTCGTTTAATTAACAGGCTCAGGCCATTGGCAAGACGGCAAGCAGCTTTGTTCTAAACGAGGTGAAGATGGATTACGTTTACGACTACATGTTTCATCTCTTGAGTGAGTACTCCAAGCTCTTAAAGTACAAGCCCACCGTGCCTGAGAGAGCGGTCGAACTTTGTTTGGAGGCGCTGGCTTGCCCTTCGCAGGGACTGGCGAAGAAATTCATGATGGATACGCTAGTTAAATGTCCGAGTGTTTCTAATCCATGCATGATGCCTCCACCGTACGATCCTCCATCTCTTCATTCTATTGTTGAAAGAAAAGAAGGTGTAATAAAGCAAGTAGAGACCTGGGAAAAAGAATATTGGCAGAATCAGAACAAGCAAATATAGGAACTTTACACATCTTTTCCTTCTTTGTTCCTCGCTGTTATAGACAAATGATTAAAGCATGCATAAATTTATGTCTTCTCATACTATGTTATCAATCTTAAAAGCAAGCAGAGAGGTAAAGTTTGCAGATCAGGGAATAATTACTACAACATAGTATTGCGTCCAACTAAACAGCGTATAATATAAACCAATGTTACCAAATCTCTTGAGGGGTGAACTTAAGGGAGGGGCGAGCAACGTAGTAGGGACAATCCACTGATAGTTTGCACCCTGTGATGATGCTGAAGCCCAATTTACTGGCTCAACATGGATCCCATGCAGCTCTATCTTAAATCTCAGTCTTGTAGATGCTACATTCAATGTTGTTGAATATACATAAATTGATACAAATTTCACTTACTCAAAATAAGCGTACATGACGATTATTGATGCAACCAGAGCACAAATTAGTTCCAAACGTAGTATGAATTTAACCCTAAAAAATCTCTCCGAGGGTTAGGTAGATCATCTTTATTCTCACTTTTGATACATTTCATGACCTAAAAGCCAAGAAATTGAACAACCACATAAAATTATGTAATCCTCTATTCCAAATTGATGTTTTACTTTTATTTCCACTTATAGATATAAGTTGAATGTAAAAATTCCATACCCTTATAATGTAATAAAATCTTTTATGCAGACAATGACGTGTATATATAAAGTGAAATATAAGAGGAAACATTAATTCAGAACAAACTATTCGAATAATTGATGTTAATAATGTAATAATTAGGCCAAAATCCGAGTCAAATTTTGAGACAAAATAAGGACAGCAATAGGGTATTTTTGAGATAGAATTTAGAGAAGCAGAGCATCATCAAGATGCATAATAATGAATACATGCAAGAGATAGAAGAAACCCTCATCCTCGACAGTTTGACCCATGCTGCAAAATATATAGAAACCGCCTGAAAAACACACAGATTTGGTACTACCAGGATTCATTCATCATGATTTTCTCCAAAATTTGCTGTATCTAATTATAGATATACTAAATCTGTATCTATTGACATGAACTATATTATATAAATTTTTATTTATTTTTATACCTATTTATAAAAGCTCTGCAATTGTATGTATTTCTTTAAAACACAGCTTCAAGTTTTTCAATTCCAAAAGGAAAAAAAGGGTCCATAATATATATATATATATATATATATATCTGTGTGTGTGTGTGTGTGTGTGTAATTCCGATTTACCTCATTTAATTAATTAATAGATTATTTGATTGATTTTGATATTTCCGCAAGTAGGATTTGTTGAGAGGGACGAAGCAGAGAACCTTTGAACGGCATGGAGATGATGCCGGTGGCGAGGTTTTCGATGGTGGCGCTCTTCTTCGCCGCCCTCACGCTCGGCGCGTTCATTTGCACGCGCCACCTCGACTCCTTTGCTGCTGTAGGTTTGCTTTTGCTCTTTCAAAAATTAGCGTTCCTTCGATTGGGTTGTTAGGACTTTGATTAAACTAAGAATATGTTTTATTATCAAATTCAAATATAATTTTTTGTGTGTTAGTTTTTTTCAATTTAATAAGCTTCATAAGTACTTTAAATGATGTGCGCCCATCAAAATTCTGGTTGCGCCATATATTATTCTTTTTATTTTTAAATAAATTTTATGATTTTATTTTAAAAAAGATATTTTACTAGGAAAAAACTCAAAAAGAATAAATGCATCTCCAATTCATAAATCATTCAAATTTTTTGTGGCTTGAAATTATTTCTTAAAATATAATATTTAAAAAAATTAACTAACGCTATCAATTTCAAAAAATGTATGTATATATATATATATAGGTCTACATGCTGATATTGTTTCTTGCTGCTGAAACTACTGAAGCCATCATAAAAAATACCAAGTTCTCAACTAATGCATCTTTGATGTTTCTCCTCTTGCAGCTCATGAACGCAAATTTCATGCAGAAACCATCCATGACTGCCAAAATGGATCATACTACTCCTTCTAAGATTACTAAAAACGTTGAGAATACTCCTACGACCATCATTGTCCCAGCACTCAACTGTTCCATGGGCAACTTGTCACGACGTTGTCTTGCCAATTCTTACTCAACTAAAACTTTCGTGCGGGATAAAAACATTTCATCGACACTACTTGCGTCTTGTCCCGATTACTTCCGTTGGATTCATGAAGATCTATGGCCCTGGAGGAGAACAGGTATCACTAGAGAAATGGTGATGCGTGCCAATCGAACAGCCAATTTCCGGCTGGTGATATTGGATGGGAAAGCTTATGCGCAAACGTACTCAAAAGGGTTCCAGAGTCGGGACACGTTTACGCTGTGGGGGATCCTGCAGTTGTTGAGGAGGTACCCTGGCAAAGTGCCTGATTTGGACTTGATGTTCGACTGTGATGACTTGCCAGTCATTAGAAAAGAAAATTTCAAAGGTGTGAAGCACTCGGCACCTCCAACGTTGTTTGGATATTGCAAGGATGATTCGACGCTCAATATTGTGTTTCCAGATTGGTCATTTTGGGGTTGGTACGTATTTATGATCATCGATCATGGTATTGATTATATCAGGCTACGTTCAAGTCATATAAGGCCAACACTGACTGTACTGATCTTTTAGGCCTGAGATCAACATAAAACCATGGGAGGCATTGTCGAAAGACCTCAAAGCAGGGAATAAGAGGAGTAGTTGGACGGAGAGGGAGCCAAATGCCTATTGGAAGGGCAATCCATACGTTGCTGCCACTAGGATAGATTTACTCGACTGTAACGTTTCGGATAAATTGGACTGGGGTGCTCGTATCTATGCTCAGGTAACTACTGAATTTGTACTTGTAGATTTACAACTTTAGTACTTCCTAGGAGGAATACAAATCTTGAAGTGCATTGAATATTTGAAAAGGTGTTTGTGTTCTTGGTGTAGCATTACTTGATGCATTTCCCATTTCATAAATGGAGAATGGTGTTCAAATCAATGCATTAAATGCACAAAAGCACTGGATGCAGCATTGACAAGCTGACATCCATACACTAAATTATAAATGCATGAAAATTTGATAGCTGAAAGTGAAATCTGGACAAAATTGCAGGACTGGCAAAAAGAAGAGAAAGAGGGTTTCAAGCAATCAGACTTAGCAAGCCAATGCACTCACAGGTGGGAGATCCTCTTCACTACAACAATCCCCTTCCTTTTTTGTCTAGAAATTAACCACACTTGCAACCGTTTCTCCCTCATAGATACCAATCTAGTGTGCATTTTCACTGCTAGATTTTGATAGTTAAAGATCTCAATCTTGGCAGATACAAAATCTATATCGAAGGAGTAGGGTGGTCAGTGAGTGAGAAATACATCCTGGCTTGTGATTCTGTCACGTTACTTGTAAAGCCGCACTACTATGACTTTTTCACTAGAGATTTGATGCCGTTGCAACATTACTGGCCAATTAAGGATGATGACAAGTGCAGATCCATCAAACATGCAGTCGACTGGGGTAATAGTCATCGTGAAGAGGTAATCTCTCTCTCATTTTCCGCCCTTCCACCCATCCTCCCCACCATAAAATAGAGAGGAAAATAAAGAAGAGTAAGGGGTTTTACCTCGTTTTCAGTCTCATTCATGTTTCTATTGATTCGAGTAACAGGCTCAGGCCATTGGCAAGACAGCAAGCAGCTTTGTTCTAAATGAGCTGAAGATGGATTATGTTTACGACTACATGTTTCATCTGTTGAGTGAGTATTCCAAGCTCTTAAAGTACAAGCCCACCGTGCCTGACAAAGCAGTCGAGCTTTGCTCAGAGGCGATGGCTTGCCGTGCGCAAGGATTGGAGAAGAAATTCATGACTGATACTCTAGTTAAAGGTCCTAGTTTTTCAAGCCCATGCACCATGCCTCCACCTTATGGCCCTGCATCTTTTCATTCGGTTATTGAAAAGAAACGTAACGGTATAAAGCAAGCAGAGAAATGGGAAAATGAATCTTGGCAGAATCAGAACAAGCAAGTATAGGAACCTTAATATTTTTTCTTCATTGTTTCTTACATTGATATACAAATGAATGCAGAGACATCTCAGATTTCATGTTTGGAAATAGAAATAACTGACTAAAGACTATCTGTATTCATGGCTTTGAAACAATTAAAAGTCATCACTTAATAAAAATAAAAAAAGAATTTAAAGGTGTCTTAAGACCAACTCAAGGAAATGTGCCACATGTAAAATTACAGATTGAGTTTGAAGATAGGGGAGGAATTACTACAACATAGTATTACGTTAAACTAGACAACACGGTACGTATATAATAAAAGATATACCAAATATGTAAACAACCCAACTCTTTTTGAAACATGAACTCAAGGGAAGAGCAAGGATTGTAGAAGGGAGTGTCTTATTCAGCGGGCGCGCTCTTTGATGATGTCAAAACTCATTTCACTGGGATCAGTTGCCTGCAGTTCGACTTGAATCCCATCCAGTTCCCTCTTAAACCTGTCCTTTGAGCTGGCGTAGACCATTTTCATTCTCACTCTTGATGAATCTGGTGACCTGAAAATCAACAAATTGAATAGTTATATTAGAATATGCGCCCTGTTGATGCTCTTCGGATATAATCAAATATGCTAATGTACAGGGAAACATGTGAACTAATTCAGATAAAGATAAAGCAACAAAACAACGCTGCAATTCGCTAAGTTTTCAGAAAGTTAGAGAATTAGGAGTGAGATTCGTCAACAAATCCAATGTACAATACATGCAAGAGAAGGAATCCTCATCCTGTAAAGGAAAACACATGCTATAGAATCGGAACCCTGATAAAAAAGAATCACTATATGCTATTTCTGCCACATCAGTTGCCTGGTTAAACTGCAATAATATCTCATTGAATAAATTGCTAAGAGCAAAGTTTGTACTTGGGAGCTTCTCTTTTCTTGCAACTTAAATGTTCTA
This sequence comes from Sesamum indicum, assembly GCF_026168435.1. Taxonomy (NCBI): domain Eukaryota; kingdom Viridiplantae; phylum Streptophyta; class Magnoliopsida; order Lamiales; family Pedaliaceae; genus Sesamum; species Sesamum indicum. The sequence continues at coordinate 13,781,366 of NC_142663.1, read as the reverse complement.
TCGACACGTACCTACAATAATATAAGACTAGTGGTATGGGTAAAAACTTCTGATGCTATCTACACTGGAGTATTGGACATGCTTACCATGCGATGAAGAAGATCTTGCTCTTCTGGCAATTTTCATTGGTGGTGAAGTCGAAATCAAAGACAGCATAGCGACACTCATCAGACGGGAGGGAGGCTGTGAAATCCTCGTAACTTTCGTCGGGGCTGCCGAGTTTCTCCACCACCACCTGTTGGCCCTCAATCTTGAAGATGATGAAACGATAGTTCCTTTTTGCTTTCAGTTCCAAGAACTTCAGCTTACACTCATCGTCCACTGCCATTCCAGATGCAGAGTTCGCCTAAACCAACAACTCGTAAACATGGAGAAGAAATGGGGTAAAAAGTAAAAACATCACAGCATAGTTTCATCAAGTAACAAAAAAATGTCTGGATTCATATTCATCTCCTCATAATACAACTAACGAGGAACATACTTGTACAATTCCGCCCATAATATCTCGTATATGCCTAACTGAACTTGTTTTTTGCAGGATGCAAGCCTAATTTCTGATTGATTAATGAGGAAAGAATTAAGAGAAAGGTTGATTGCAGGAGACTAGGATTCCTCAATCCCTGCCTTCATATTCACACACACACACACACACACACACACACACACACACACACACACACACAATCTGGGCTTCAACTAATACCTCAAGATTTCTTCTCCACAATACTGTTGGGCTTCAACTAATACCTCAAGATTTCTTCTCCACAATACTGTTACAATTCAAGATAAAACTACCCTCTTACCAGGCTAAAACAATTTCCATAAGTCTATTAATTCTAACATCATGGACCATGACAGGCAAAATTCTAGCCAGCAGTTATAACATCAACAACAAGATCAAAGATGAAGAAAACAAAAATACACGCAAGGGAAGATTGAATCTTTTTCTCAAGAAATTAACTCCATTAAAGAAGATCAACAAAGTGATGCATGAGATGTGGGGTTGGAGCCTGGCTACATTACCATTTTGTCCTCAAATCTGGGGAAGAAAGACCTGCAAAAAATGATGAGGAGAAAGGAAAAGGGAGGACCGGAAGAGAGAGGAATCGCATGGATTCTTGAATGTTTTTGATCATGGGAATGGGGAAGTTGGCTGTTTTTAAAACCAGAGAGAAATTCGGGGTCATAACAGAAAAAACATAGGGTTAAGAATTGTCTTCGCTTCTTAATTTCCTCTCAAAATAACCAACTTCTTCTTCCCCCATTATTCTTTAATTTCATGCATAATGTACATATCAAACTATGCATGTGCTGCAGGAGCACAACTAAGATCATCACTTTCAATTCTACCAATACCAATTTGTCCAGATTGTTATATTGCTTTAGTTATTCTTTTTACTTGAATAATAATTTATGTTGATTAATATAAGTATTTGATATTAATAATTATTATAACATCATGAAATAAAGATAGGGATGCAGTGTCCGTACTCGTACCAACACTTGGCTTTATAGATGTCCCATATTATCAAGAGTGAGGATACAATAGTTGAACTATTTTATTCAATTTTGATTCTTTGCACTATTATACGAATCAAACCAAATTGAATTAAATATCATAAGATATTTGTTCGAGACCATCCAACGAGCCTATCGAGCTCTCTTTTCTCAAGCAACCCTCACCCTAGTGAAGAACATGAATGAGAACATGATATTACATTATAGTGAAGAAAATTGTGACCGAAAATCCAAACATAAAGGCACAGACGGAGCAATTACAACACAGAGGAACATGAAGGAAAAAAGAACAAAATAAAGGGCCCAACCGGGTTCGAACCGGTGACCTCTTGATCTGCAGTCAAATGCTCTACCACTGAGCTATGGACCCTTGATGTACTTTCCCTCCATTAGTTCTTTCTAGTCCAAGTGATTTGAGCAGCACACAATTGAACTTTTTATTTCACATCAAATATTGCACTTTCTATTATAAGATCACATATTTCATAAATAAAATTATAAATATAAAAAATAATATAACATGATTTAAAATTAAAAGAAAACAATACATGCAGCAATTATTAAATTTAATTCCACAGAATTAATTACTATAATTAAAATATACAGCATTAGATAAAGCACAAACTACTACTGATATATAGACAAAAATACCCAAAGAGGGAATTTCCTCTTTTTTCTTTTTTTTTCCTTTTTTCAATTAGCCATAAATTCTTTAGGTTGCTGATGATAAATTAATGTTCAACAGACTTTTGGATGTTCATTTATCTGAAAATAGTTCCTATATATATAACCCCATCAAACTCTCATTCTTTCATGATAAACACACACTCCACCCATTGAAAGATGTAAAAGATTAGGGTACGATAATTTATGTAAATAATGTTAAATACTTTTTAAGATAAAAAAAAAAATCATTTGTATAAATAAAACATATAAGATAATGAGTGTTGATGTAATTCTTGCTAAATATAAATATAATTTGCAGTATAAGCCAATCTGCGATAACAAAAGATTGTATGATGAATGTAGCGTAGTTTGTATAAACTAGAATTACGTAACTCCCCTACTTATCTCTTGCTCTAATGTCTGAAACTCTTTGACGACAAAGACTTGTGGGATCAAAAGTTTGCGTGATAAACCTCGGTGAGATTGGGGTAAAACAGCCCCCAATTCCGCTCAACTCCCTCGGGTTTCAAATTCTCATTGAACATTGCAAATATGTATGTATCTATATCCTTTCCGGGCCTCCTCGGTGTCCCCTCTCCCGACGACACCCGTCGAATCAGATTGTTGTTGTACGTCTGAGCATTCTCCACGCTCGCGTCTCTGCCTCCGTCCGACGGCCACCCCGTCTCCGAGACCACGAGCTGAACGTTGGATCCACCAGCATTCTCGAGCGCGGCGTGGAATGCGTCCACCATTGCATCGAACAGGTTCTGGTAAGTGTGTGGGCAGTCGGGCACGGCTGCAGCGCCGTCTTCCAAGAGGGCGTAGTTTAACTCTACGTTGAGCGGGTCGCCGATGCGGGCGAAGTAAGGGTAGACGTTCACGAGGAGAGGGCTATTCTTCGATGCTAGAAATTTGGTGATTTGCGTCATTATGGGGGCGGCTTCGGCGGAGAATTGGCCCTGCGAAGGAGGGTAGGTGTTTGAAAGTACTTGCATGGAGACCGCCGTGGTCACGGTTGCGGAGACACTGGCGGCCCTCAGTGCGGCGTCTAGGTTTTGCATTGCGTCAGGTATGTACTGCGCTAAATCCCCTGCATCAAATTATACTCAATTCGTGATAAAATCCGCTGTTGGATCAGTCAAAAAATGATTGAACGTGCAAATGAAATTTTCAACTCTAGCTCATGTTTAATTCAACTAAAAGTGGTTACCAACAATTTAAAGAAATTTTATGTATACCTGGGAATACTTCATTGCCGGCTGCGACGGATGTGATTTGAACGGAGGAGGAATGGGGGAGGATGTTCTTCTCGACCCATGCGGTAGCAGCGGCAGGGTCGGAGGCGAGAGGGCGAAGGTCTTCGTTTCGGGTGCCGACGATTACCGATATCCCGGAGTCATGCAGGGCTGTGAGAACATCTTGGGCGGGTTCAAAGAGACGGATTTTGCGGACGCTGCGTTGGCGCAGGCGTGAAATGGTGTCGGAGGGAGGCGGGAGGTCGTCACCCAGCAGTCCGTAGTTGATGCCTATTCCACACGCACCTTCATCATTGTAGTAATTATTACTACCCCCATATTAGTATACATAGATCAAGAAAATTGTAAAGTAATAATTTAATTAAATACAACTTACATATAGTAATAAAAATAAATTATGTATTATAAAGATTTAAGCAAATATTATTCAAATATGATCACTATCACGACGATACTAACTAGAATTGAAAATTGTCAACGATATATGTGTAGTTGTATATTTAGAGAAGCGACATTGATAAATATTTCTGAATTTATAACTACATATCTAATGATATAAACAGTATGTTACCTGGATTAAAATTTAGCAAACAAGTGAAGAGAAAGAGCAAGGCAGAAATGGTGTCCATAGTAGCTTTGTTAGGTAAAAGCAAGAGTGTGGGGGGAGTTGAGATGATATGGTGCGGTGCAGTGCAGTGTGGAAATATTGGAATTTATAGTGTAAGGGCAGGAAATTATTTTAAGAAATTAATACAGAAGATGTGGTATTTATGGAAAGTGCATGCTCGAATATTTTATTTTGGATCTACTGCCCTAAATATAACTCTTCATGGGCATGGGAATTAAGGCTCGACCTATTGCCATTCTTCATAATATATATATATATATTGTAAACTTATCATATTTAAAGTTCATTGCCAAAAGACTTGATTGTATATATATGGCAAAACGATGTTAGGCTAAATTGAGGTAATTTTGACTTAATACTAAATTTTGATGATTTTGACCGCAATGGATTAATTACTTTTAGTCAATTCTCATTTCTTTGAATTTTTATTAGTTTTTTTAATTACAATAAGAAGATCTGATTGGTTGGTTCTTTATGTAAAAGTATTTTTAATTGCCACCAAGAGGTTTTATTAGTTAACTTAACAAACAACAACAAATCATATTTAAATATATATCTTCCTAAATTCAAAAATTCCTTAATTTAAGTAATTGTAGGATTTTTTTGATAATTCTATATAAAAAAATGAAGACTTCGGTTTTTTCATCTTCTTTTAAAGAATATTCCTCCAATTTTAATTTTCCAGTTGTTGATAAATCTATTATAAAAATTGTTGTTTTAATTCATTTGTATTATAATATTGAGCAGTTTGCAAAAAGTGGAATTAATGTGGCCCCCTGATCTTTGGATTATATTAGTAGTGGGTCGTCTATCTTTTGATGTTTTATTTTGGTTTTCAAACTTCTTTTAGTTTCTTCTTTGTTTTAAATTTGACTTCAATGCCCTTCCTTGAGTCTTATGTTTTTCTCATTCATATATGGATTCATGGCTGCTGGTCATTCGACATTCAGTTTGAATTAACATCAACACAGCCTTACAGATCCAACTCCAAACATAGATTCTGTAAGATAACAAGTAAAAGTTTCTAACATCATTTGCCCAACAAAGAAGAGGTGAAACTATTACTGTTACTATCCAGAGGATCAAAGCTTCTTCAAACACTATGTATGTATTGCCAAATTTCGTGTAGCACGTCAAACATTGTTGCTCCAATGATCTGTAGCATTTGTAAACCTAGAAAGGCCTAAATTTTGGATTTTCTTTCTATACTTTCTTGGGACCTTTTATTTTTCCAGCAAGTTTCCAGCTGCATCCTTGGAGAAGTGAAAACCTCTGTTAAAAGAATATCCTTCTATGCTTCTAACCTGTATAATTGTCCAGAATCTCTGCACTGGAACATAATTTGAATTAGTTTACCAGTGTAATAAGAACATAACCAACAATGGTGGACAAGTACCTGAATTTCAATGTCAGCCTATCAAGTTATGGCAAGTATTGTCACAAGGATATGCACAGTCAATCTCCTTGCTCACTTTTCTCCCAAAGTACCAATCACCAACAGCTTCTGAGATGGTCTGGAAAATGGTCGAGTAAACATTCAGTAAGATGCTAAGTTGCTATATAGTCGAAAACATACAGGGACTCAACCGTCGGACCAAACATTTGTATTGTGTGAATTTGAGTGGTTTTAACCATGTTTGTCACGCAGGGAAAGATTCATTCTTAGTTACATGGGACAAATGATGAAGTAGATATTCGGAAAACTAGCCAAGTAAAGCACGCCACCAGACAAGGAAGAATGACTTCACAAACCTTATTGTTCACTCTGGGAGAGTCAGGAGCAAACCAAGTATCTTGCAATTCACTTTGGCAATGAGCAAAGCAAGAATTTATGAACATCCCTCCTCTAGTTGAGTTAACAAAGAAAGGCCGCAATGTTTCAAGCATGTATTTTCGGAATCCTGGGAGAATTAATGTATGTGTTAATGATGTTTCAACCGAATATAACAATTCTCAAAGACGATATAAAGTGTGATATTTGGTAAAATTACTCAATAGAGGAACAGAATGAAAACTAATATTCAGGAAGGTTAGAACCTTGCAAAGTATTTATCTGGACCACATTACAAGCTGAAGGATTAAGCTTGCAGTGATACCAATGCCCATGAGGATCAGCAGCAGGAGGCACCAATATGTGATGAAACTGTGAATACAGAGATCTATTATTTGACTGGTGTGGCGTAACAAGCACAAAGAATATATACATTTGTTAACTTCCTAAGTAAAAAAGATCACGAGAAAACAATCTTACTTGGTACACATCATAGGCTGAGTTCAAGATGAAAAAGGGTGTTTTGATATACGGTAATGCATACTGGGGGAAGAAACACTGCAAAGTAAAACGAGGTAAGGCGAGTTATTTCCTCTGATATATAGCTCATTTTTTCATATACGACGAATGGAACACTTGCGAAAGACATCATACTTGTTCAGGAAAAGGAGAACTTGTGCAATTTTTGTTCAGGTTCTTTTCCGCACCCTGTCAGTTAAGTTTCTCAGACTACATACAGAACTACATCAATGCAACAACAACAAATTAACCTATGGCACAGAGTGAGTTTGATTGTGCATTTCTTTTATGTCGAGCACTTAATAGCAGAAGGTGTAAAGTCATATGATCCTGAATTCATGTACAGGGTAGGTATACCTGCAGGGTAACGAGGCTGTTGTAGAAATACCTCATGGAGTGGTTCAGACTTATGTCCCTTCTGCAAGGGTTGCCAAAATGTCATTGAAATAAATTATGAAGGATCAGATGTAGAAAAGGGCCAAAGGAATCAAGACATTAACATTAAATTTTTCTTTCCATGCGAAAGAACTTACGCATCCAGAAAAAATCCAGCATCACTCAAGCATTTTACACTAGCATTTTTGGGCAAATAACTGGTGAAATTGTCACAATGAAGAAAAGTAGCCAAACCACCAGCAGAGCAACCAGAAAGCAAAGCCTGAAATTTTTGAAGGAGAAAACTGTTTGTGGTCAGAGGACGAAGAAGAGGTTGATTCACCACCTGAAAAACATCTAAAGAGTGCTTGTATTCTAAAGTTAAAAGACTTATCACCTTCTTCGCTTGGCCCAAGCCTTTTGGGAGAAGATCAAGAATAATGGCTTGCCAAATTCTTTGCCCTCTGAAATAAAGCAATGATGTCTGTGGTTCAATTCAAAATGGAAAGTTTCCGAGTCAAGAATAAGCACGGCCTAATTCAGCTAGACACTCTTTGTCCAAACGAAACAAAAATTTTGAAAGGAGAAACTGGGAAGTCCATGTGGAAGGATTAACCATTAGAGCGAAAACATGTCTAGCATTGCTAATACTAGAAAAGGAAATCAAAATTAAGGTAATCAACTTATAGAATTTGAAGAGATGCAGTAACTCAACTAATGTACACTAAGCAACTTCTGGCCATGCAGATATCCCATTCTGGGGATATTGTTTTAGTAGTAAAAACGAGATGCTATTGCATAAAAACATATTATAAAAACAAAGATTGTGATCAACTTACTCCATTCTGGAACTTAGCATCGCCAGCAAACGAGGCGCCATCGCAGTATCTTAGCTTTACTCGGTTCCAGTTGTAAAAATCTGCCCATTTTTATGAAAAGGTGAAAATTGCTGCCATACTGATTTCTAATAATTAGAGGGAAAAAAAAACATTTCTGACAATGATTAACATGTTGCTGCAGTTAGTTATTTAGCAAGTATAGAGGGAGCATTGGTGTGCTATTGTTCTTCAAACAATACTTGGAAAGCTTGAAAAACACCAAGAAGCGTGCATGTATTTTAACTAAACCATGTTTATACAAAATTAAGGGAGACAACATTCTTAAATCAGTCGGGTTACAAATAGGTCTGGTTTACTCTAAAATTATCATCTAATTAAATTAATGATGTGATAGCAAATAACTTTCGACCAACTGCTATTACAATAGTGTAAAATCACATAAAAATATAATCTTTTTGCAACTCTCATCTAATATTAATCTGCCAGATTAGACCCATAAAAAGAGCATGTGAAGGGAGAGAAGCGCACAACTAAAGAAGAGCATGCTGCTAAAAGAATACACAAGAATCTGCTATAAGTCAGTCTATAATTTGCAAATGTATATTGGCTTAACTCATGTCGTCCAATGGAATCGGTGACCACACTCAAGGCAATGACATGACTACTCTCTCTCTCTCTCTCTCTCTCTCTATATATATATATATATATATATATATGGTGGGGTGGGGGGAACATTTAATAACACAGCCAGTATGATTGGCATTATATGAAAGAGTCAAGAAATGGGCATCTAACTGTTTTTTTTTTCTTTCTCGTATATCAAGGAAATTAAGAGGGTCATTAATATCCGTGTCACAGAAAGTGACCTCGATGACCATTGTTTTCTCGTCTTTTCCTGCTTTATACTGTTAATAAGATACATAAAGCTACGTACATAGGCAGCATGGCCCGTTGAAGACAAATCAGAGGTGAGGAGGGAACTGCCGAAAGCTGGAAATTGAGGAGTGCTACAAGGAAATACAGCAGTGCAGGGCTGTCTGTCTGTGCTAGGCATAATTATTAGTTTAGCATATTTCACGTGGAAAGAGGACCACTGTAATAACATACAACGTGAGGAAGGGGAAATTGGATCTGCACTAGTCGAATTTAAATTAATACGTATCTAATGAATTAATAGTGTCAATATGTGTAGTTTGAAAAACACAATGGTCGGATTTAACTGAATCTTATTCTGAATAAGAATTTAAAAAAAAATTAGCACAAACTTGTGGATGAAATTCGATCTATAATTTATCAGAAACTACAATCTGAGATGTTTGATTAAAGGAAAATTTAAATTAGACATTAATCATGTATATATTTACCACATGTTACTTTTGATTTAATGAACTTGATGTTAGTTAATATCTTTTATTGAGATTACTCACAAAAGTATAATATTCTGACAAATTAATTTTTTGCTATGTAATTCACTTAAAAAAATTACAGAAACACTGTTCTTGAAATAAAAAGGAAAAACATCAAATTAAATGTCAACATGACTCAAACCAAATCGGGATATAATCAACAACCCAGAAAAATATCTAACAAGAATAATTGTTCGTCAATTAATCACCTAAACATGACATAATCACAACAACAAAGATCAAAAAGTAAATTAGTAGTATTAATACAGCTGGATATACATTTTTCAATTAATAACATTGATAAATCAAGGGCCATATAACTGTGAGATTATGCATTTTAACTTCCTAATCCTATTAATAAATGTGTAGGTTTTTTTTTTTTTGAGACAATAGTTAAAATTAGAATTTGTTATAGGTATTGATAATTAATATTATAAATTTTCATAATGTAAACAATTTTAAAAGAAATAAATAAATATAGTAATAAGTAAGACACTGATGGTGAGAGGGCATATATATGTATACATACCGGGGTTGAGTGAGGCATTGTTGCTTAAAATGCCAGAGAAGACCTCAACCTTGCTCATGTAACGAGTAGATCCACGGCGAGTGGCGGCTCTCTCCAAGCAGGATTTGACGTCGTTGCACCACCCACCACCCTGTAATGTTCGTGAGTACGTCAAATGATCAATGAACTGGAACGACGTATGACCCATTCACACACCACTTAAATCACTAATCATTCAAACTTTGAATCGTACAACGGGTCCTTTTTCGTCTCGGAAAATGTTGGTTGTGTCGGTCAATCATTAAAGTGAGTAATGGAAAATGATTAATTAATTTATTCTTTAGAAGAACTAAATGGTGCAATGATGACCTTTTTCCTGAAAAAAGGTTGTCTCTATGACCCCAATTCATTTCCAGTGGCTGAGTACTTAGAAGACTGAAATTGATTCATAAAAGCATATATAATAGCAGCTGGGGGGTGGCCCCAGAAAGATACCGGCCACCACAAAATCAGAACTCTTAGCCGCAAATGAGTTGCTGACTTCAACATCGCAGGAACAAACTATGGACCGCGCTACATGATATATGATTACTCCCACTTGCAGGTAGAATTAAACATCATTCCAATTGGATAAAGGCAACGGGAAATTTGAGGGTATTTGACAAAGATGTGCCATTGAGTTGAACCAAATTGTTTAGGATAATGCTTTATAAAGAGATTTAGTGAAAACAAAATATTTCTCGCAATAATTAGATTTCATGATGCCCTCTAAAAATTTTAATTAACTATCTTGTAATACCACCAAACTACTCTTATTTGACTAAAGATATATTTTCTCACATATATAAGCGTATAAATGGTAATTTAATTAAAGTTTGACACGTAATAAATATGTAATAAATATGTAATAAATCAATTTGGGATAAACAGATTTTGTTCAATTTTTTTATTGATATCGGTAAATTTCATAAATTTTTACTAATATAAATCCATTTATTGAATAAACAATTATAAAGAATATTAGATTTAATTTTTTAAATTGTAGAAATTTATGCGTAATTATATCAAAATTCAAAAAAGAACACCATGATTATCCTATAAATTATTTATAAAAATACTTACACATTAGCCTGTCAACATAGTTTATACGCCATCAATATAGGAATACTTACACACTACCCCCATTAAATAGTTCTTAGATAACTCCATCAACACAATCCCCGTATTAGTAAAGGGATCCAAACATAGAATTAATCAGTCATAATTATTATTCTTCTAAATTGAATTATGTATTATTTCAAACTCCTTTTTCCATCAAAATAACAAAAACCTTAGGTATAAGGCCTTGTTTAATTTGTAATATAAATTATTTGTGCGACATGATAAAAAAAAATATTCTATATTAGTTATACTATGTTTATTTAAATGGTTTGAATTAAATAATTTAATTTATCTAATTAGTATCGTACTTTCAAATTAAAAATAAACTTATATTATGCAAAATAAACACATTTTTTGAATGGATTGAACGACTTATAAAACCTTGAAAACAAAAGAAAGAGACATAGAAAATGAAATAGTGGCGTGTCAAGCGTATATAGGTGGGGGAGGACTGTGACTGACATGGCTGGCACTGGCAGACCATTGATGGACAAAACAAGGAAACCACATTTATTCCAGGCAGAAATCGTTTGCCCTTTTTGCCCCCACAAAGGTAAAAAGAAGGCCATCTTGCGTGCATGTTTCCTGCACGCAGAATCTTTTTCTTTTTGCCCCTTTGTGCCCCCAGGAATACCCGAAATTACCTCAAACTGCAGAAGCCAGTTGCGCGCTCCCGCCCCGAATCCTCTGTCCAAATGATACGCCGGCAGACTTCCGTCCAAGCAATCTAACAGAAGACGATTTGTGTGAGTAAACACAAATTAGCTGTTATTGATCGGAGAAGTAGAATAGTAGATAATTAAGGAAGGAAAAGCTCATCAAATTTGCATTTAGTGGTGGAATATCGTGTATATATATGTATGTATATGCACTTACATGCCCCGATCGACGAAGCGTTTCGAACGAGAGTCATTTTCACCAGACGCCGCTCCTGCGAGTAAATGCTCCGCGGCGCGCATGTTAGCAGTATCAGTAAGCTTATTGCAGCTCCCATTGCGTTTGCATTCATTTCCACTTCCCGACCCGAAAGTAGCTACTGAAAACGTTTCATTGTAGACGAAGAAAGACTACACACATATATATATAGAGAAAGAGAGAGAGAGAGAGGGGTCTGGATCTTGCGAGAAATCCGTAAGAAGTTAGATGAAATTATGAAAACAATCACGGAAAAGTTAATGTAAATCTGCTTTGTGCAGGCACTTGGATGAATTGCGTATCCAAAGACGAGTGTGTTAGGAAGGTAAGGAATCCCAGGAATTCTTGAGTGAGCAGATGAAGAAATGAATTAATGAATTGGAGAGCCCAGATTGAAAAAGAGGAATAAAGGGTTTGAATTGGAGAGGATGAAATAGTGTGAATGCAGATGAGATGAAGAGAAGAGAAGAGAGAGAGAGAGGAGTGAGGAGGGAAAGGAAAAACCAGAATGTGATAAATGGAATTATTAGTTATGGAAAGTATTGGGGGCCAGTTTGGTATTTATAAGAGGTGTGGGTGAGGCCGAATTCAATTTATTATTACACATTCTTGTAATAATAAATGGTTTACATGCATTAAATTTTTTTAAAAAAAAAAAATATATATATATATATATATGTATCATGCACATGAAATTTATATAATAATTGCAGTGTCAGTACGAGTACGTTCATACAATATAAATTTATAATAGAAAATTGAATCTGACATATAAAAGAAACTGGAAGTTGGGCAAGCGGATGGCCTCAACAAGGGCCTATTTTCTGAAAACAGGGATATGATTTTAATTAATTATTTTTGATTGAAAGATTAAATGTGTATTTTAGAAGTAGTTTATTTTTAAAAAAAATTGAGGGAATCAAATTGATTTTATTTGGAAAAATGAGGGTTGCGTGAATTGGTGTGAGATGTGAGGTTTAATTAGGTAAGTTTAGTCAGTTATGGTTGTTAACCACTGCTTTCTCATAATTCAACCTTTACCAACTTTGTATTTTCAAGATAACTCTCACTTACAATTACATTCACCCCATTACTCCACCACTTTTCTAAGACTTCCACTCAATTCCTCAACTTGTAGATTTATTACCAAAACAGACGTCAGCCTCCAATTTTCATAACACCATCTACATAAATTGTAATGAAATTTTTGTACTAGCCATTAGTCTTCCGAATGGATTTATATGTAATAACTATTATGTAAAACCTTTACATTATTGTTATTAATATATAGTTTGGTGTTGGTCAAAAAAAAAAAAACAAAACAGTTAGAATTGGATTCAGCCGCGATCTCAAATTAATACAAAAAAGTCCAAGGTTGCCGATACAAAATTTGTACCCACAAAAGCTACAAGCAATTAAATCAGCACGTAGTCATGTGTGATCTGAATGTTGATGGACTATATTATTCACATGAACATTCTCAATTTACTAATAGTGAGTAAATTACACTATCGTAATTACAACAATTGTATTTCCTACATAAGTAATGAAAGCATAATCCAATATCAATTGCTGCACCAGATTCTGAGACCTAATTTACTTGAATAAGTTTCACACAGATCACACACTTTCAACTGCCAGATCCAGACATGTAGAATATCATTAAGCTCCCCAACCATGTTAGGTCATGTGGGTAGCACATGTGACCTAACTAATGGTTGTATTTTTCATGTTTTGCTATTCAAGATCACACCCCTATATCATAATCAACATCATATTAGGTGCAAAAAAGGTAGCCCTTAATGTCTCATGGCATGTCAATTCTCTCATTTAATTTTCTTGAACATTTTCAGCATCAATGTGGATTATCCAATCCTGTTTGGACAAAATCGCTATGATAATGTGACAAGATTACAACAGAAACATGACTAACAAATTACAACAGAGGGGTGGGTAGGCATGTGTTGCATTTCTTGAGAGGATGGAAAGTAGTCTGATCTATGATCTAAAGTGCATAAAATTGTGAATACAGATGGTCCCTGATTTTGTAATACTCCTCTGTTAGGGGGCCTTCAAGGATGATTTGCTGAATGTTGCCACCACCCTAAGGAAAATCATTAGGAACATTCAAAGTTAGGGGAACTAACGTAAGCTGAAAAAAGTGAATTTTCATGGCTAGTGAAAGAAAATCTTGAAAAAGAGACCGACCTTTTGGCTTGAATCTCCAATTTTCCGCAGGGTAACGTACTCACCACAACGCAAGGCCCCACCGGCAAATTCCACCTGAGAAATCGGGGTTTCTGTTGGTAAGTACTTGAGAATGCAGATATTTTGCCAAGCCAGAGATGTCCGAACCCACAAGACAAGCACATGAGCAAATAAAGTGAGTAGAATTAAATTCACAGAATCATTTAGTTCCGAGGGATGCCCAACAAGAAAGAGCAACAACCTTATCTAAATGGAGTTGGAAACTCGAACGGAAAAATGGAGCTCCATAATAGTCGTATTTAAAAGAGTTAGAGTTGGGTGGTATTAAAACAAAAGGTGTAACCGAAAGGGTCTGCTAGCTGTTAAGGGAATGGCATCAACATGAACGTCTCCTAGAGTAATTGCCATCCCTCCCGTCAAAGGCCATTGAAGGCAAGCTTGCCCACTCCATTGAAATATTGAAGAACAGTGTTCATGTAAATGCATGCATGAGGCACAGGAAGGGGTGACTGTAATTTGAAAGAAAAAAAGAAAAGAAAAGAAATAAAATAAAATACCTGGACTCCTTTGCTTGCAAGAAATTGCTTGAAATCTGCCATTTTTATATCCCCCACCAAGACTGTTTTATGAGGTGGCGGAGGAGTTGAAAGAGGAAGCAAAGACAATGTGCCACTCTCTGTCTTCCCTACTTCAGCATCAACCCATGCTATTTCATAATCACCAAGCTATAACAAGAATCTTACAGTTAGATTAGAGAGATACAGAGAGAACACATCTCAAGTATATGGTTTGCTGAATGTGTTAGTCATTGAACTTGATTTTGGTGATGTTACTGAACACAGCTGAGCAATAAGCTGGCATGTATTAACTATTTTGCGAATACAAGTACAATACACTTAAGAAAATTAGTGCTCTATATTCTGAAGATCAAGTGACTAGTTTAACCGAATGTTCTGCTTTAAACTATCAAGAGTTTTCAGCTGGAAGTGAGCCACAGCTCTTCAATCAAATCAAATTTTCCCTGACACATGCAGTGTATTAGGAGGCAACATGACATGCATTCACATTAATGGTAAAGACTGAGGTACATCACGTTAGAGATACAAAGATCATACCTTCTTAAACAGAACATTGCTCATTAACTTCTCAGAGAGTTGAACCTATATCACAAAATAAATAACATGATCTGTCCCAGATTTCCGAGGCAAATACTATTTATCTACAAAAATGTGGTTCCATTGTGAAGCTTACCTTATAAGCACACAAATCTGAAGTGACATCAATCGATTCTTCAATTTGAGGAGCATATACATGTGGGCATACATTTTTCAAACAATGTTGCTTCAAATGCTCGGTGGCTTCCGCTGATCCATGCACCAAGACCTCAAAGGCAGAAAACAATGTAGCAGCAGATTAGACTCAATAAAAAATCTGTAACAGAGTTTAGATAGTTGAAGAGAGAAAACATCACGGAGTATATTCAATAGGAGTACCAAATGCAGATTGATCTCAGTTTCTCAATTGCCACCTTTGTCCCAATAATATGCAAGTACTAATGCTCTATGCCAAGCAGACAGGAAGATAAATTAACTACTTAAGAGAAGTTTATTTGCTACAATTTGCAGATGCTTCTCTTCTCAATTTTTAAGCAGTAAACCTAGCACATATAGCATGGTGCTTTAGTGCATATGCAGACAACTTCAGTCTATTTTCTTATGAAATAAAGACCGTAACCACATATATTCCTGGTTTGTTATTGTACTCGTCAACGCATGCCACAGTCCGTGCACAAAGTTGACAAGTATACTCATGGTGAGCAGTGTGAACTCAGCAGATTACAATCAAAAGATGACATAATATAAATATCCTTATGAATAAAAGATATAAAGGCATATGAATGATGTCAAAAGGACAAAAACTAACTCACAAGCTTTAATGGTGAAACGTGGCCAAGAATCTTTTTGATTGAGCTGCCATCAGAACGGCCCTCAAAATCCATATAGACCAAAGAACACTTGACATAAACCTGCATTTGGATGAAGCATGACATCCAACGGAAACACAGCATGAACATCAAAGAAATAAGAGGTTTCAGAAATTCTGGAAAAAGACCACTGCAGTTAGCAGACAGGCAAAAGGACTGCTCAGTAACACAAGACAAGTCACTGAATAATTGTTCCACAACTGTATAAGCACAAAATGAGGACAAAAGAGACCGCTGTCTAGCATGTAGTGGTAGATTATAAGCTGATGAATCTTAGACAAAAGAGAGAGAGAGAGACTAATATGTGCAGCAAATCATAAAGGTCAACTCTTAAAAGTCATGCAAATCTCTATTTAGCAATATCATATGATCATGTAATATACAGTAGGCAATCTAAGACTTTAGCCCAGATAAAATATAAAATATTTCTGAAAATCCACATTGGTTTCAAAATCCAATCTATCTTCACTGCATTTGAAAATTCTCACTTCAAACACCTGAAAACAGGCAGCTTGAAATTGTACCTACCCGCGGAAAAACCATGGGCACCAATAAGATGGCATACAAGGTACGATAAATATTTCCCCCCTCATTTTTAGTATCTTCATGATTTTTAATTTTTTTTTATTCATTCGATTATATATACTCTCATCACTTCTCTTCTTAATATTCTAGTCAGGGGAGATCAATGCGAAAAAAATGTGATGTAATATTGTCAGACACTAAAATGTTTTTTTGCAACAGTGATATTTCACCATGACAAGAACAAATTCAGCCTTAGCCGGGCTAGCTATATTGCATTCAACAAATCAAAGACAGGTTGGACATACTGTTTGCTCGGAAGATACTACTTTTGATGGCGTTGTATCAAGTATCAAACTTGCAGATGCTTCATCAAGCTTCCCATTGAGGTCACCATCAACCTAGAAAAATGGCATCATAAGATATATTCCACCAAGAATACAAGGAGAGTATTTATCTCATTAAACAATAAAAGAATTGAAAAAAAAAGGTTGGAAAACACAAAGGCCAAAGTGAATAACATGTAATAGGCCAAGTTCCTAGAATTACTCAAGCATGACTCCCTTCTTTGCTTTTGATAACCATCCATTTAGCGGACCTTTCTTTTCTCTTAACCCCCGTCCTCTAATGTCCTTTAATATTTTTGGTACCTACCATGCATCATTCAACAATCAACTGATACATAATCTCAACAAGCATCTAATGTTCTTGACCACTGTTGACATAAAGCTACACATTGTCCTTGTTTCAATATCATCAGCTCAGTCCTCTTCTTGTATCACATTCCACAGCCAGCAACAAAGATGTCTTGGTATTCACCTCAAGTCTCTTGAATCAATAATTTCCCAAGTAAAAAATTCTCTCTGCTCATACTTACACACATTCTGAAATAAAACATCACCATATAAATGCCTAGTAGTTATAGAGGGTAAAATATACACCAGAAACTCACCGGCATAGATGCCTGGTCCATGTCTTCATCTTTGATTATATAATCATCAGGATTGATGACTTCACCAAAATCATCCCATTCGGAGGAGTTGTCATAGAAGGGGAACATGGGGCCAGCACTAGATGGTGGTGGAACAAATCCATCAATGAACACGTCCCTAAATGCTCCATATTGGAAACCAGCAGCTGCAAGAAGTAAGCACAGTTGATTTTCCGTCATTTCAGTACAACACAGACATACTTCTCATAGAAGGCAAAGGATCTCAGGCACCAGTACAAGAACTAAGTCTCCTATCTTTTATTTTCAGGAAGCAATTCAGGAAAGAATAGAAGGAAGATTGTTCATTTTGTGTGAATTTCTTGTTCCTGCTTTTGATCCCATTAGATTTCTCAGTTTCTTGTCAGACAAGTGTTTAGATTGCTAAATGATGTTCTTCTCCTCACATGGATTCATTCAATTAGAAAGACAGGATGAACATCTTTTAGACTATATATGAATCAGCAAAAGAAAAGTATAGCATGTGAATTAGCAAGTGGGAAGAAAAGTCAAGAATACCATTTGAAGAAGGTTGTTTGATATTTGCATCAGTAACCATGGGGTCACCCACAGCGAGCTCTGCACTGAGAGATGCTTTCGATTCCTCCTCTTTCACGAGAGTAGCTTTAAGAGCTTCTTCCTTTCTTTTCCGATTTTGCTCTTCTTCATAAGCAGCCAACTCCTCTCCAACCAAAGGGATTCTCTTTGACATGGTAACTTTAACAGCTTTAGGTGGAGGATCTGACTGAAGCATGCGTGCCAATGTGGCAAACTACAATGTAAGAAATCAGGGAAAGGTTACATTAGCAGAAAGGTATTCGGAACAATAGTTCCCTCAACATTTTCCATTTTTTTATATTAGATGATGTGCAAAATTTCGATTTCTAGATTCTAACTTCTTAAGTTTGGAAAGACCCTCTTTGAGTACTAATAGGTGAACTCACAATAACAAAGAAATAAAACCTTTTCAAAAAGTGGGGGATAACAGCTAAAATCATTTGGTGACATATCCAACAACAAATGCAAATTTTCATTGAAGTCAAAAGATGATTATCTTAAAAAGGAACAGAGAAGGATTACTAAAAAAATGTTAAGGCATAAAGATATTTGCAGAGCTGTAAATAATTTTTACAGCCGCACAAGTCCAGCCCCTCAAGAAAATACCAAAAGCATCAACTAAAGGATTTTACCTTTATAGTCAACATAATTTCAATGCATTTCTATAATTTTTTACAAAAGCAAATAGAAAGACACTAAATTGGAGAGACCAAGATAATGCCAATAAAAGTTACAACATAATAGAGCATATGCTTTAGGGAAAATTCATCCCAGCCTAAAATAGCATTGACAGGAGAAAACATTTAACGTTAATGAATACTAAGAACTTTGTCCCCTCTTTCCTTGCCATCAAAGCCAAGGGATCAACCATGAGTTTCTGATGGCGCTTGAGGTACAACTACCAAAGAAAATTAGTTTACATGATGATATACCTTCAATTGCAAATCATAATTCAAAAATCCCCTTAAATTGCTACATAGATCATTGATAAGAATCAGAACAAACCTGGCCTCTCTCAGTAAAAAGTACAAGGTTCTTCGTGTCAGCAGCCCACTCAACAAAAATATCATGAGAAAATCCAACCTCTAAACTTCCCATGGATACTAATACAACCTGGTCAAAATATGCTAATGAAATCATGAATTAAAAAAACCACAAAGTCATCAAAATGATATGATTAAGTGATTACATATCCTAACCTTTGGGCCATCAGGAATTTTTTCAAGCTCACTCTTGTTGATCAAAAGTGTTACATGTCTGTAATTTTTTGCATAACATCCTTAATGAGAACCCATCACAAGTTCACAAAGCAGAACACGATATAAGGAGTACCACAAGCGACACTGAAAACACCAAATTCAGTTTCACCATTGCTCTATCTGAACAGTGAAGTTTCATTGACCAAGTGTCTAGGAGAGTCAGACCATATTGCAACAGTAAATACATTGAAGAGCATACATCTAGGCCCAAGAACGTCTGGATCTTGGGGATATGGAAATGCAAACATGAGTTAGTGGCACTATTTCACTAGGGATGTTGTTAGAATTGTTCGATTTGACAACTTGAATATTTTAGCCCTGCACTGTGCAGGTCTTTCTACATGCTTGAAATGCACTCTAAGCAATCAATTGAAAACTGCAACAGAAATACTTCTTACTTCAAAAGAAAAGCGTTGTCTCTTGTGTGCTCAAAGGATTTTGCTATAGAGTCACTCATCCACTCAAGAAAGCTCTTTGCATAATCAATCGTGCTTGATGAAACATATGTCAGGAAGAAGATAGGATATGTTAAGTGGTGCTGCTCCCAATACTGCAGTTTTTGTACTGATAGACATCAGAGACGGATACACAACCACCTTCATAGAAGCTCTCATAATAGTCAACTTACCTGCTCCAGTATCAAAATTAGCTCCAACACCCGACCAGCAGTATCTACAGGTAGTAATATCTTTCCATCCGCTCTCAGTGTCTTCAGTATGGCATCTAAAACACACAAGAATAAGGAAATGAACTCATGCTGCGTAAAATGTACCAATGAATTGCAAATTTTATTAGGCACTGACTGGATATGGATTCCATGGAGAAGAATGAAAATGAACAGCAATTCCTTTGTGAAACTTTAAGAAAAGTTTCTGATTTGATTGAATATAAGAATAATTGGCAGATCTCCCTTATTTGCAACTAAATGCACTTAACCCATGCTTCCCTACAGGACTAAAAAAGATGTATTTTTTCAAGGGTTTCAAGTGGAATATTGAATCCACACATGGCCGAAATCATGATAATCTGCTAGTAAATAAATATAGCTAGCTCTGGATGAGTTTGTAAAAGGATATGGAAATGGAAATTATACAAATATAGCAATAGTAAACTTCACTTATACTATTACCTAGAAATTGTTGGTCTCTTTGACGTCTGGGAGGCTGATTACTTAACAAAGCATTGTATGCATCTGTTATCAAAACTGCAGGGCGTACAAAAGACTCTAAAACTGTCCCATTCAAATGCCTGAGGGAAACAAACATCGAATTAGCTTTTTCCCTTCTGTAAATTCCACTTTTGGGCTAAATAAGCTTGTATGCAGTCACCAGAAAGACCACCTTTCTTTTCGATGATTGAAGTCAACAGCATATATTACATCCTCCCCATCTTTTGTTATCTTCCAGACTGTGCCCCCTAAAAGGTGACCAGCTGCATGTGGAGCAATTACAATTCCTTCTCCTTTTCCTAGTGTTTGTTCATAGGATAGGAAAAACATAAGATGCATGATAAAAGATAAGTCACATCTGAATCTTTAATCATGCATAGGATGCTGTACTCTTATATCTATAAGAGTCACCTAAATGAATAATTGTTGTCATCTCAAATATTACCAAAAATGCATGACAACAAGTGTAATCCAAGATTCAACAAGGAATCAAAGGAAAAGGGGCATGTAATAAATTAAGAGATCAACCTAAAGCTTATCTAGGATGCAAATTCTAGCAGAAAGATCTGCAGCTTGTGGTCTTAGTTATCACTAAGCAATGTACATGTATAAACTATAAAGAAGTTACAAAATGACATGTTCCCGCCCCCCACCCCACCACGAGGTAAAATAAAAATAAAATTTCAGAGATACAGAAAAGAGCTCTGACCTACAATATCTAAAAGAAATAAAGAATGCACAACGATAATAGGAACAACACAACAGAGGCAAACTTTTCATACTTTCTGATTTACAAATTTATGCAGAAGACACAAAGAAAATTTACCAGACATATAATAATTCTGAGAGTAGGTCAATCTGGTAATGTTTTGGAACGCAGAGTCGATGTCATCCAGTGTAAACAAATCAAACTCTGATACTTGCTGAAAAGAAGCAGATGCTGTTAAATATTTGAAATAAATATCATAATTACGAGAAGCTCTGAAACAAACAACTGGTGTAGAAAATGACAATCTCATCCAATAATAAACTTATCAATAAAATGGGTTACAAGAGAAATTACATTCCAGACTAGAAATTCATCAACATTCCAATGACATGCCAGGACCAATGTACTATCAGTTTTCAAAGGAGATACAGAAAGGAAGTAATTACAAGTGAGGACATGATGCGTGTTCAACACCATTAACAACATAACAAGTCAGTCTATGCATTGAAGATTTAGTTCAGTTTTATTCTTTTTTCAACTAAGATCAACAATTAGTTATCATCATCAGTTTCCATGCCGATCCTATTAGAATAGATGAGCTTCTACTGCTTTCTATTTTTGTGTACACTGTGGGGACTAAATAAAAGAAGTATAATTTGCATAATTCATTCCATGCTGGCATACTCTTCATTTTTTGTTACAATTTCTTTTGCAAAAAAATCTGAAAAAGAAATAAGGTATAGAATGAGTCAATTTATCCAACTGCAGGACCATAACATATGTTTTTGGACAAAGCTGTAGTTGGTTGATTTACCATGAAATAACAACGGCGATCTATAGCAATAGACAACTAAATGCTAGATTTGACAGACCTACCTGACCACAAATGTCTTACAGAATAAGTGAATATAAATCTATTCACCAAATTTTAGTATAATTATCACAAACAAGTTTGATGGATCCTGTTAGGAACTATTTGTGGAACTTCAATGTAATTATCTCAAACAAGTTTCATAGCTTCTATGATAAACCATTTGCGAGTTGTGACATCATATATAAAAAAATCCATCAAAATGTTGTAGGGAAAAAAAATTGTAACTAGAATAATGACACTGCGATCCTTGAGAATGAAACAATCCATCAAAATTACATGAGTAAATTAAAAATCCTTCGAGTAAATTTAAGTAAGAGAACCTCAGAGTCAGTGGCTCTCAACTACTTCAACAATTTGACTAATAGATACTGTTCAAAAGTGTCATTTCTTGCATCTTAGTTAACTTAAGCTATATAACCTTCACATTCTAAATGTCTTAGGTCATTAGATTTAAACAGTGGGCCAAAGAACGGGAAAGGAACACCAAGCAGACTCAAAGAAATCAAACTCCCTGAATAAAATTTCACCTTTCGAGACAGATAGTGGTCATACATGGTCAGAAGGCCCAATCTGTACACGGGTTCAGTTGCAAAAACTGGAGCACAAAGCCCAAATTGCTTCATGGCATAGGGTAAAGCACCAAGGTGAAGTGTGTCAGGGTGTGACAGCAAGACAGCATCCACAGTTGAAGCGACCCTGATCACCAAAGCAAGCTAACTTACACACAACATTGAAGTGGCTACAGTACCCAAAACATAAGAGCTCTGTTCTTTTTCGAAACTTCTTAAACTCATTCAGAAACTCAAACCAACTTCTTGCGACCAGCAACCAATTATAAACAATGAACTACATTTGTGTGAGAAGTGAAATTCTGCTAGAAAGTAAGATCCTTAAGATTGGTCAGAATTTGCTACTTAATACAGCTTCTACAGCCTTTTCATTCCATTTGAAATACATCTTTAGGAGCAAGTTTACTAGCATGTTTACATCTGTGGCTTGTATACATAGTTGAACCAAATTTGTCTCCTCAAATCTAAATTTTTCCATATTTTTTAAGTTTTAAAATTACATATAACTCCACCTTGACAGCCAGCAACCTGCAGTGGCATTCAACCATGTTGCATGATATTTTATATGTCAAAGGTACATTCCACAGATTGGTGAATCTGACTTAGATTCACATAAGTATCAACATTTGCAACTTACTTGACCTGCCTCAAAAGGTTCTGCTAGATGCTTGAATTCATGTACCTTAAACTTAAACTGAGAGAAATTAATACTGAAAGAATAAATTTTAGAAATCCGAACTCTAACACCGCAAATGAACATTGTGAACACCGTACCCCTGACCTCCGTATAATCCCATTTACTCAATGCACCCAACTCCACGGGTCCCCAACCCAGATTCTTGCTTACAAGCACTTCCTAAACCAAAAATCCATAGATGTCCATAAAAACACCCAATAACCATCAACTATCATTCCAAAACAAGAATTTTCTTTTATCGGCTAGTGCCACAACGTAAAGTACTGCAAAAAACATGCAACAAATAAAAGAAAACATAATGATGTAAAAATTAAACACCTGGAGAGGGGTTCGAGAAGCGATGTATCAAAATGGTCGTTCCAACCACAATCAATGAGGAAATTGAAGCCGTCCACTGAGACTAAGTACGAAAGTGGGTTCTCGTTGTAGACTCCACAAAGCGGCTTTACTTGCACTGAGGTCCCCATTCTCACGCTTCCTTTTCTTCAACAACTTTATCCTTTCTGCTCACAAACTCGTCCCACTTCTACGACGGAGCTCCGGTGGTGGAGGGGAATTAAGAAGAGAAATGCAGGGTTTTAGAACCCGAATATTAGCTCGCAACGGCGACGTATGGTGAATTTGGACCCTGCCTTCGGGTTCAATTCGGATGAATCTGTATTGGGCCGGGTCATCAGTCAACACCAAAGCCCAGAAATGATATAATTAAGACATATTTACAGCAACAATCGTCTGAAATTTGATGTAATTATACATAAATTTTTTATAATTTAAAAAAGTACATTTAGTACTTTTAAGTATTTCATCAAAGTTGTATGAAAATTCATATTTACCCCCAATTAACTTATTATAAACTTATTACATGTCAAATAAAACTTTTAGCATATGAAAGATGTACAAGAGTACTTTAAAATATTTTGATTAACTTACAATAAATCTATAACACATCAACCAGTGATAAATATAAATTTATTCTTTTTATTACATATCAATAAATTAGTAAATATTACTAATAAATTGATTTATTTGGTAAGCGAAAATAAATCTCAAATATACTAAGTGTAACTTTTTACACCGTAAAAAAATTACATATAATTACACAAAATTTCAAATAATGGTATAATTATTCCTGTAAATAAAATAGTGGAATTTAATTCTATTTCTTAAGTGTTAAAGCTTAAATTAAAATATTTTTATTTACATTTCTTGCCTCTTTTATCCTCCTCGTGTTTAATTAAATTATTATCATTTTTGCATCCATAGATTACAGAGTAAATGAAATTTATTAAAATTTTCCAGTTATATATCTTTCATCACAACGATCCATAAATTTCTTCTACTTTTACATGTTCAATGTAATCTGTTAATTTTTATTAACATGGACATTTATATACTTTGAAAATTCACCATCTAAAGCTCATAAATGGCTACACATACATTCCCCAAAATTTAATAAATTTTTCAGAAATTATGAAAATGGTACATCATTAGAACTACTCCCCGCCCCTTCTCTTTCTTTTATGAGGAAAATTGAGGTTGAGTTTCCAAAATCTGATGGCTCAGACGAGCAAATATTAACCCAAGCACCATATATCACAGACAAAAATGCGACCAAAATTCTCCAGAAAAGTATATTCGAATGCATATTTCCATGAAATGTAGCCTTTTATAGTGTGTTATGTAATACTGATATGGTGGAAGATAAACTTCCTTCAATAGCCTAGTCCACCGCCAATTCTTTGATTGTCTAGTTTAAATGGTTGTTCAGGTAGAGCAGGTTAGCCCACTGAACTTTTTACAGTATCAAAGCGGAGGGCTGATGTGCTGAAGGCCAACCCACGATTAGCTCATACTCCTGGGGAATGGGCTTTCTCATTTAGATTTGTCGCAGTTCCTTCCCACAACTCTGCTAAATCCTTCTTCATCCAAGAGAGGATGATTATCGGCCCCAATGTACAAGGTACCTGCATTCGTCATATAAATGGCTAGAAAATGAGAATTGCAAAGCTTCATTAGGTACTTCCATATTCAATGATAGAAGAACAGGACGAATGCAAGTTCTGGGTTTTCGTGATCCACTTTTAACATGCATCACAATCTTAGTGATATGCAGTATATACTGTTTGGGGAATGGGCATCACTTCAATCCCTTATTCAGTCACTATGACCTGACTAATGTAGCAGAGTTGTGGAGGAAATCATTGAAGGAAAAAAATTAGAAAAGTCCTGCACATGCTTACCAGGTACAGAAGTGCTGGTTGAGGTGAACGTGTCAAGATGCCAGCTGCTAAGGCAGTAAACAGGCCAATAGCATACCCGGAAAGGGCATGCCAAAAGTACTTGAACCCTTTTGAAGATTGTACATCCAAGGAAGTTGTGGAATCCCGGCTTTTTCTATGATCAAAACAGAGAACCAGTGCTAAAAGCATCGATGGAATAGCCTACAAGACAGATATAGAGAAACGTAACTGCTCAGTTTGTTGTCAACCATATTTCTTAAGCAGGTAAATGTCTTAGAGCAAAACAAAAGACAAAGAAATAGCAGAAAACTACTGAAGACAGACCCTAGAGAATCCTTGAATACCTACTCATGGTAAGAGAACGGTTACCATGGCAAACCACTGAAGGTAAACAACAATATTAGGAAGTTATTGATTGAGTCTAAGATAAGTTTATAGCGGAAGAACTTAACGTAAATGATGAGATAATACGAAAATGTTAATTACTGGAAGAGTCCAACTATATCTAAAAGCTCCACAAACTGAAAAGCTCAACCAAGATCAATCTCAGTAGCATATGAAAATTGCTCCATAGTTCCAAAGAGGAACAGATGCTAAAAGAAACTATCAGGTCGTGGAAAAGCAAAATGAGCATTCACTACATTTGCCCAGTAAAATATTTTACTCCTTTAATTACTTCAGTTCACCAAAAACATTAAAAGATCAATGACTAAAATGATCAAACATTCAGACTCAATATAGTACACAAAGAAACCAAAAGTTAATCAGAGATCAATTCTGAGGCAGGAGTATCGGCAATGTACATGCTACTACTGCATTATGGGGGACCGACAGTTAAGGGGGAAAGTAAGTAGGCAAAAGTTAATCTGCAGATTCGGCACTAACATAAGCAGTCACATCAAGCACAACTAAGTCAAACATGTCTAACAACAGGAATTCGAAACCAATTCGAGTGGCATGATAATCTTACCATGTCACCAAGACCAAGCATCATATAGTCAGATACATTATTTCCGGGTACTGCACCGCCTAACATATTCCTGGGGAAGACAATCTTGACGGGCAACTCAAGTTTTTTTGTTATTAACTGTAATCCAGGAAGACTCAGACTATTAGCTACTGTGTGGACTGGATTAGATGCTTGCTGTGTCGCAACTGATACCATAACGTTTGCCCCAAAAAACCTCTCTGAATAGAAAACCCAGAATACGTCATAGACAAACAGACATACAAGGAGCACAGCACAGATCTTGATATTGGGAAGTCGAACATGGCTGACAAAAGCGATACAGAGAGAGATACCCAACAAGTTGTTCAATATCCAGTGCCCAGAAACAAGCCATGCCACAACTAAAGCAACACAGAGAAATACTAGAACACTTTGGATCCTTGTAAATGACTTGGAACAACACCGCGATACATATGGGTCAGATAAGCTAAATCTTGACTTGACCTGAGCAATATATGGTGATAGGCAAAAGTATAAGGCTGATGCAGAGGCAACAGCAGTAAAAGCAGTGAGAAGTTGAGAGACAGAAGAAAACAAATAGAACATAAAAAGCAAGCTGCAAGAGCTCATTATCGGTATCATCAGTGCCTGAGACCTATCTAAAGTGATGGAAGCTTCTGACAGGTCACGGTTCCGCTCCATTTCCTTCCCATAATTCAGAGCTCTAGAAGCAGATGCATATGACACTACTATGGCTGTGACAAAGAGGGTGACTGAAGATGGTTCCAGCAAATAAGTGAGCTTCCAAAGAGGCTCCATGTTTGAAAAGATCCACTTCTCTAAGTCAAAAAAATAGTCTTAAACCACCTAAAAAGCACCTTCCTGTCAACAATAAGGACCAGACTGCATAAAACTTTTTCCCTTTGGAGATTGTATGAAAAGATTGCACAAAATTCTCGACAATCACCAGCAGCTAATGGATAATGCTTTCTTATCTGCTGTCATTTGACCAGAGAAATACCTGCAAATATGAAAAGGCATAATTTCATGAATAAGAAATTGTGCCCACATGATAAAGTACCAAATAATTCCGAATCAACAACATCAAAGAAGCAAATACACAATTCTAAGGCTACTAACAATAACAAACATCATATCTCAATGAAGAAACAATCTAAGCTGAACATCAAAAAGATTGCTTAGAATGAGCAAAAATAAACCATAAAGATTGCACATTATTTCCCTTTCTTTTCTTAACATCTTTTCTGACTCAACCCCTTGTTGAAAGATTTCCATCACAACTCATCAATTTTACCAGCAAAACTTGACCATTCAGAAGCAAGCGGAGAGCAAAACACGTCACCTCTCTCTTCATCCCCCCCCCCCCCCACCAACACACACACCTCTGAAACCCAAATCAAAACAACAACAAAAAAAAAGAAAAATAACCCAAAAGGTAGACAAGGAGAAAAATAACCAGACGAATTTAGCACAAAATACATTACATCATTAAAATACTGATGGGCTTCAGCAGAATCACAAAGAGTTGACTAAAATACTCAACCGTGAACAAGAAAAATAGGCATCAACCAAACAAATTTAGGAACAGACAGATCCTATGCAGAAACCGAAGAAAAGAAAATCGTAGATAAAAAATCAAATACTTAGTCAAATGCAAGGGGTCTATTCAAAGAATAAGATCACCTTTGACTTGAAATTCTTGGAAGGCGAAAGAGATTTTCCGCGACGAGCAAAGCAAGGACTGAATCACTGCCGAGAGTGAGACGTAATGGACCGATATTTTTTATATTTTCACTTTCACCCAAATATTTCGAGTAATTTATCAATTAGTTCATCGAAGTTGTGGAAATACGAATTAAGCCATGAGGGTAATAGAGAACTTGGGCCATTTTGGGTAATAATAGTGGGCTGGACGGAGCACCAGCCAGATGGCTCGTTCACTTGAAGCCCATTTACAGTTTTGCTGATTTTCAAAGTATAAATATTACTTTTGGTCCTTTAACTATGCCACTTATTTGAATATGGTCCCTTATATTTTCTTCTCATAAGATTTAGTCCCTCACATCTGAAAATCTCATCAAAAATTTGGTCATTGTCATTAAAAATTCGACAAAACTAACCGATTTTTGTCCAAAAAAAAAAAATTGTGTAAGTATTGAAATGAGTTCAAACCCGGGCACTTTTGTTGGAGATAAAGTGCCCTCACCATTTCACCAAACACATTCTATGCATTTTTTGTTGAAATAAAATAATTATTATTAATAAAATAAAACAAAGTATATTAAAAAAAAACATCTCAAAATCAATCATTATGATAGCCGTCTTAAAACTCCTATAAAAATTTTATATATCCTGATAACAAAAAATTAAAATATAACCAATCAAAAAATAAATAAATCCAAACAACGCCATATAACACAACATCGTCAATTATAATCATAAAAAAAAACCTTACATTCATGTCACCGATGATTTGGAAATATGTTTTGTGGAGTGATGAGGCCACATATTTTTCACCAGAAACACCAAAGTTTGAACACTTCTTAATCATTACATGATTTGTTTTAGGTAAATTCATTAGTTTTGAAGAATTTTTAACAACAATAACCAAATTTGATGGAATCTTCAAATACGATGGACTAAGTTTAATAAGAGGAAACGTGAGGACCAAATTCGGATAAGTAGCATAGTCGAGGGATCAAAAATGGTATTCATCCATTTTTTATGGTCAATTTTAAAACGCCATAAGCAATAAATATTTTTAATTTTCTAAATTATCTGAAAATGTAAATCTTTTTTATTTTGCCAATACGTTTTCTCCACAAATTTAGTAATATATTATTTGAAAAAACATATATTAGAAAAATAAAATTATAAATAAATTTAAATGTATCTTTCTATGGATACTCTAATAAACTTACAAGTGGAAACATTTATGGATAACAAAAATCTATAGAATAAACATTATTTTAATCAATTATATTATAATTTGTTATGAAAATTAATACATTAAACATTTTATATTTTGGTTTTATCTTAAAAAAAATGTTTTTTGAATTTTATTTTGGGATAAAAAATTCATTTTCATACTGCAATATTTTTTAATATAAGAACAAAGCAATTGATTATAC
The DNA here is from genome assembly GCF_026168435.1 of Sesamum indicum. Classification (NCBI taxonomy): domain Eukaryota; kingdom Viridiplantae; phylum Streptophyta; class Magnoliopsida; order Lamiales; family Pedaliaceae; genus Sesamum; species Sesamum indicum. Next base: position 13,751,924 of record NC_142663.1, on the reverse strand, counting down.
AAATTATTTCCAACAATTTATTATGTGCTACGGAGGTTAGTATTTTTAAAATTAATAACTAATTAGCCCATTTATATGTGTATTTTTGTAATTTATTATTATTATTATTATTTTGTTTTAATTGAATCGACAATTTTGGTAGGAGAAATGAAGCTAGACTGTAATATACTCTATTTACCGGTCCGTTGGATAAGATGGAGAAGAGATACATATGTACAGATAGACACTCAGATGCAAAACCCTAATCGAAGATCGATCAAAAAACCCTAGCAATTATCCACTAGAAAACTCCTATTTTCGCATTGGAATTCAACATTTTGGAGCTACACGGAGAATACCTGGAACGGTTTTCGGTGACGTCGACGCTGCACTTCACCGAGATTGAGATTTTACTAGAATCCGGGAGATGAATGCGTTGACTACCACGATGACGTTTTGTCCGAGCTCGTTTCAGCTCAAATTGGCACTCGGGAGCCGGAAGTATCCATTTGCGTTTGTGCGGACGCGGTTGCCAGAGCTCGAACGGCGCAGTTTGAATTTCGTGTCGGTGGTGGTACGTAGCAGTGCGGTTGGCAGTAATGGAGTGGGACAACGTAGCTCTGGAAATTCCTCTTGGGTTAATGCGAATTCTTCAGCTGATGATTTGTCTGGTTGGGCCAATGCCGATGGTGAACCAGAGTCTGGTGATTCGAAGCGCAAGCAATCGCTTGTAGGTGAGAGCGTGTTATTTGTTTTTATGTTTCTGGCCATTTTAACGGCTACTTGTTTAATTATGATTGACTTCGGTATGTAATGAAAATGGTTTTGACTTTTGAGATACATTTCATTGATTGGAGTGCTAAAACATTTTGTGTTATGTTAGTGTCAACTAAACTTTGGCTTCCCCATGTTCTTATTCGATTGCTTTGGCCAGTTACTAGAACTGCCGTGCGTTGAGGGGGGCGTTTCCTTTATTTTTCAGTCGATAGAATTGTGCGATTTTCATGTATAAGTTTTCTGTCCGTTTTGTATAGATAGGTTTTCTAATATAAAATCAAAAGCGGAGGCCTATTAGTTTTGGGTGCCGTTTTTGGTAAATATGTCCATCTAAATATAGAATTCTTTTTCTGATTTGTCCTCTTGTAGACTGATAACACTTGTGAAGTAGTTTACTTTCAGGAATACTAGGAGCAGGAGCTGCTGGGGTTATTCTACTTGTTGGCCTCACTTTTGCTGCACTCTCTATAAGTAAAAAGAGTACTTCAGGTGAGTATATTATTCTTTTGTATTTGAATTGTTAACATTGTTCTGTGATGAACGGATGGCGCTGCATAAAACAAATCACAAATGGAAGCTATTGGACCTATCACAATTTCTCTAACAAATGTGGTATAAGGATTGCTCACTTGACAAGAGCATGGTACTAAAAGGATTCCATTTGAATAATTTTTACGATGGATCCGAGGAAATAATATAAATTTTCTAATAATAGATATACCTTCACCAATTTTTTCTTGTGGTTATGACTAGTATGTGTTTCTCTGGAGTCTCTGCCTTTTTTCGTTTACAATCTAATTGGTAGTTTGTTCTAAATGGACGGATTCTTATGTACAGGAGTTAAAAAAGAAATGGAGCCCTTAACAACACAACAAGAAAAGTCATTGTCATCGGATAACTATGAGGATGAGGCTGAAGAGGAGAAAAGTAAGGAGAAACTTGGGATGTTGGAGAGTGGTGGTGAAGAAAGCAAGACAGGTAAAGATGACGATTCTTCCTTATATAAAGAAAATAGGGAGGCTATTGAAAATAGAATTAGTGATGATAGTGGTTTGAGGCAGTCATCTGTTGATGGTGATCTCATGAATAATGCCTCCATTGCAACAGCTGCTCAAACAGAATCAGTTAGCAGTGACAGTCAGGTTTCTCCTGAATCCACTGATAAACCACCTATGTCCGATATAGCTGATGGCTCCTTTGATGTGCCAAGGATTCAGAGTAATAATAGCAGTGTAGCTTCTGGAAACCCCATTGAACCGAAAACCGAGGATCCTGCTGATGCCAAAATCTTAGAGCCATCTGCATTTGATGCTAATTCTGAAATTACTGGTCATCCAAATGAGGCATCCAACTTTAATGACTGGGAACAGTCGGGCATGTCACTAGATCCTGCTTCTGTTGATCCTTCAATTTTGAATAGCTCGGTCGAATTAGAGTCTGATGCAGTTACTCAATCAAGCATTATCCAAGACCTTGTGGAGTCTGGAAGTGTGATTTCAACCAGAGATATGGAGTCAAGTAAAGAACTTTTGACAGTGGATGTTTTGGTTGATGAGGATGATAAATCTGCAGTAGGGAAAATTCTGAATGGAACTGCATCAACGGTGGCACCTTTGGTACCAGAAGTAACGTATCAATCTGGAAATGAAAACCTTGAAACTGATTATAATGATATCAATGTTAGAAGATCCTTTTCTGAATCTGCAAATCCTGGAAACTTTTTCACTTCAGCTGGCATACCTGCTCCATCTGTTGTCTCTGCAGCTCTGCAGGTTCTGCCAGGAAAGGTTTTGGTGCCTGCTGTTGTCGATCAGCTTCAAAGTCAGGCATTATCTGCTTTGCAAGTTTTAAAGGTATGCCAAACATTGCTTTAGCAACTCAATTCTGCTTTGGCAAGGTGACATTTGGTCTCAAATTGCTCAAGGTTTTACCCATGTTGCATTCAAAGATCAAATTTAACTTGGTTGTCGGGGAAGTATGCAAATCATTTAATCAACTGTATTTGTTTAAGGTGGATCGCCGAAGTTGTTTACGAACATCTGTGTATTGAGTAGCACAACTGATATTTTTGTATTTGTAATTTCTTTGCTGGAAAAGAGAAACAGAGGAGACTGATGAATCCTGTGAGTTTTATGCAAGTCATTCTGAGCTAGTGACTGAAAGGAAGGAGAGAAGGTTGTATTGAGCATAAGAGTGTGAGTTTGAAGAACTCAGATGAGAGTATCTTCCAAATGTTGCTTGAGCAGCTTTTGAGTTCATTAGAACTGACCAATTGAGTTGTGTTTATAAAAAGCAAGGTGTCAATAACCTCTCCAGAGGCAGAAAAGCCCAGTTGACCCTTGGGTTTTCTACTTTTATTTCCCAACTGTGGTGGGAGTTTTTATTTAAGGAAGTCATTCGTATGGAACAAAAATTTTGAGATGATGAAAATGGAAAAATCACAGCATACACTGGTATATATTTAGCAAGTGCGAGAATTCTCATCTGTTAGGTATCACCAGTAACTTTTATTTTTGTCATTATCTGATAGTTCCTTTGATTAGGAAAATGCAACGAAAATTACAATATTTTATCTTTATGTCAAAGTTTAGTATGCATTTCCAATGGTCTAGAGATTCAGCTGCCAGAGTTGAACTACTTGTGAAGATTTGGACCTGATTCTTAATTTCCTGAGCTCTGCTAGGTGATCGAGGACGATATTCAACCTGGAGATTTATGTACTCGTCGGGAGTATGCTCGTTGGTTGGTTTTAGCCAGCAGTGCTCTTTCCAGGTGATAACTCTGCTGTTGTAGTAGGGGCAACAGAAGATTAAAAATTACTACAAGTGAAATTAAGAAGCTGTATTATAGATTTTGACTTCCTTTTGATTATTGTAGGAACACAACTTCAAAAGTCTATCCTGCTATGTACATTGAAAACGTTTCTGAACTTGCATTTGATGACATTACACCTGAAGACCCTGATTTTCCATCCATTCAAGGTTAACATTAGATATTGGGCGACTATCCGGAGGTTTTCTCATCCAATTGTTGTCGTTCGTGTTGAATTTTAGTCTCTGAAGGAGTTTGGTTATTGTCAGGCTTGGCAGAAGCTGGACTTATTGCCAGCAAGCTTTCAAGACGTGATATGCAGACAGATGAAGACCCAAGTCCTTTATTCTTCTCTCCTGAAAGGTATGCCTAATTGTTGTTCGTGAACCCACTATCTCCTTCTATTGAGTTAGCCTTTATTTTAAATTCTTGATTTACTTGTAGCATAACTATGTTGATACTTAGAGGCTAGACTAGAGAGGGCTGTTAATGGTTATGTGGTCTGTGCTGGTTTGTGGGAGTGAAGTTCCTGACCTGTTTCCTTGTTCTTTTAGTATTATTACTCTCCCCACAATATCGTGTTTCTAAATTGAACATTGCAGTAATTGTTTGTTCACTGGATTCACCTGTTAGTTGACCAAGACTTTCTCTGACTCATTAGAACTTGTGTTTGCACTTGTTCCTCAACTTGATTCCTGTGTCATTTGTCATGTGGCTATTCCTGCACAAGAATTCATTTTCAAGTGGTTCAAATATTCATCATATTTTATGTTGCAGCCCTCTATCACGTCAGGATCTTGTGAGTTGGAAGATGGCCCTAGAGAAAAGGCAGTTACCAATAGTCGACAGAAAGGTTATACAATGTTGAAAATGAGTTTGTTTGATTCACCTATTGCAGATAGCATTGAGATTGATAAATTTATATTTCCAACTGCCTTTTGCTGCAATTAGACCTTGCAGCATGTATCAGGCTTCATTGATATTGACAAGATCCATCCAGATGCCTGGCCTGCACTTGTAGCTGACTTAGCAGCTGGAGAGCAGGGTATCATAACCCTAGCATTCGGTGAGTTTCATCCACATAAGTGTCCTTCAGGCATGTGCGTCTCTTATGCATCAAGAGTTATTCTACCTTCTTATGTGACAGGATATACAAGACTTTTCCAGCCAGAAAAACCTGTGACAAAAGCACAGGCCGCCATTGCACTTTCAACTGGTGAAGCTTCTGCAATTGTAAGTGAGGAACTTGCACGAATTGAAGCTGAATCTATGGCAGAAAAGGCTGTTGCTGCACATAGTGCTCTGGTTGCTCAAGTTGAGAAGGATCTAAATGCAAGTTACGAGAAGGAGCTTGCCCTGGAAAAGGAAAAGATTTATGCTGTTGAGAAGTTGGCTGAGGAAACAAGGAGAGAAGTGGAGAAACTGAGGGCTAAGAGGGAGGAGGAAAATCTTTCGCTAATGAAAGAACGTGCAGCTGTTGATTCAGAAATGGAACTGTTCTCAAGGTTGAGGCGGGAGGTGGAGGAACAGTTGCAGACACTTATGAATGATAAATTGGAGATTTCATATGAAAAAGAAAGGCTGAACAAACTTCGAAGAGATGCTGAAACCGAGAGTCAGGAGATAACACGGTTACAGTATGAACTGGAAGTTGAGCGGAAAGCCTTGTCCATGGCTAGGTGAGATTTTTTTTTTCTTTTTCCATTTTTATCCTTTGTGCTAATATCAAGCTTCAATAAGCTTTTGTCTTTATTATTTTTATCCAGGGCATGGGCCGAAGATGAGGCAAAGAGGGCAAGGGAACAAGCGAAAGCTCTGGATGAGGCTAGAGACCGATGGGAGAGGCAAGGCATAAAAGTTGTGGTTGACAGTGACCTACGTGAGGAAGCTGAAGCTGGAGCTACATGGCTTGCTGCTGGAAAGCAGTTCTCAGTCGAAGAAACCATTGAAAGGTCTGAGAACTTAGTGGACAAACTTAAGAAAATGGCCGATGAAGTAAGAGGAAAATGCAAAGATACAATTAATAGAGTCATTGAGAAGATAGTCCTATTGATATCAAATTTGAAGGAAAGGGCAGGGGAGCTACAAGATGCTGCCAAATCAAAATTGGAAAGCTCTTTACAAAGGGTGCAGAATACATCTGCTGGATTTACTTCAACTGTTAAGGAAAGCGTGAAACGAGCTGCTGGAGATTGGAAAGAAGGTGTTGAGAGATTGTCACAGAAGTTCAAGACATGATTACGTCTGCCATTTCTGCACGTCAATCCTTTCTGAGAGTATAATTCACCCATTCTTCTGCTGTTTTTGTCCATTTCCAAAATGGAGCATAAGAAAATTGATTATAAGATTCTGATGGGATGAGAATAATGTACCAAGTAATTTCTGTGAAAGGAAATTGTACAAACACAACACCTCTTTTGTGAAATGGTTGTCATGTCCTGCGAGTAGTTCTGGAGATGAGCTTGAACACACGAGGTACCAAATTAAGTAAATACTCGTGTCTTTACTTGTCTAAGAAAGGGAATCACAAAAGAGCCTTAGATGCTGTTCAACTATGGTCCAAAGGATGACTTAATCACAAGGTTCACTCAGATAATCAATTTTTTAACAGGGCCGGGACTAGATACTCTCTTTGTAATTTTTTATATATCAATTTGGCATGGCTCTCTGAAAACAGAAGTTAGTTTAGCGTGCACTTCCAGACCACCACTAGTCCTGACAACCCCTTCGTATCCAAAATCCCGGGTACAACATTATCTTCAAAGTAAAACAATTCATGGCTAACAAAGCAGCTTGAGTCATTGAGACCAAATACTTCTACCCTCTTACGCTCATATCAAGATTTTGAGCAAGCCATGCAACTTGACTTCAATTGCTTACGTGACTTCTAATGACTTCAACCCACGTAATGGTATCAAATAACCTGATGACAGGCCAAAACACTTGTTTGCTGCACTTCATCGTCATTCCCAATTCACAGACTTATGGCAAAAGCAAATAGTAAGCATTGGCTTTGGGCTCGTCGCTCATAGGAAAATCAGTCACGTCTCATTTATATAATCAGAGATGCAAAAATGGAATATAAGCTGGTGCTAAAGCCAAAGACAAGTTTGTGATTGCAAATTCTGCAAAAAGATGAAGATAATACATCAAAGCTAAATGAAACTGTCTTCTAATCATTTATCTCGTAAGGCACAAGGCCAATGGAAACTCACTTCACTTCTTCTTCTCACCACCTCCAGCAGCCCTGTATGAATCCCCAAATCTAGTCAGTGACGGGATGTACAAATCACTATGTCTAAACTGAGCATATCGACAGGGAAGCCAAGGCATTTTATAAATGATACCTCACCTTTAAGATAAGAATGAAACAATAAAAAAACCTGAAAAATTCCCAGCACTAGCAAGAAAGAGAAGCCAAAGGATTCGCAGTAAATCACCTCATCTTGCGGAGAGCGCTAGCCATCTCCTCTCTCTTCTTCTTAGCCCTCTTGTGGGTGCCCAACTTTCTCTTGGCTACCTTCAGAGCACGCTTGTCCTTCCCAACTTTAAGAAGTTCAGTGATCCTCTTCTCATAAGGAGCAAATCCAGCAACTTCTCTGATAAGACTCCTTGCAAAATGCACTCTCTTGCTTGTTTTCTATATTTTTGTAGATTAAACAGGGAAAAAAATGAATGAAGAAGGAATAGGGTCATACTGCACAGTGCAACCATGTAGAGAGAAAGGACGATGCCATCCCAACTTTTCTCAACCAAGATAAAATACGGATTTAGCATATTTCTGAAAGCGCCAAGAAATTCATACTAAGAGCAATCTAAACTTTCAATTGAGGCTCGTAATGAGTTTGGATCCACAATTCAGCTTATAAAGAAAATCAATTTTAATTTTGGTTGGAAAGATTTATATCTCCATTTCTGTAGAGAAACCATGATCAAAGTAACAAAACATTGCATGTGATCAATCAATTCACCTTTCTTGTTCTCATCTTCTATAAACTTAAGTGCAAATTTCAGCTGTATATAGCATAACTAATAGGTCAAACAAGCTAATACATATTAATTCACATAATGATATAGAATAAAACTCCATGACATTAACTACCAATGAGCAACTAATAGAACTTACCCCTTTCCTGTCAGACGGGCGTGGTGCTAGTTCCTTTGGGGTAACAACATGCCCCTTCTTTAAACCTACAAACAACCCACTGTTTGGCTGCTTCGGAGCCATCACCTTACCTACATCCAAACAAGCAACCGTAGTTTAGTTTTTCGCCTATCAATCCTCCAATCAACAAATGTGTGTATTTCTCTCAAATTCCATTACAATTAAGCAACCTATATAGATGCAGCTTAATATACAGCAATGGTTTAGGAAACAAAAACTCACTAAGAAGTCGTCAACTTTCTTCAGAATACACACAACATAGACACAAACAGCACATACAAAATGTACAAAGATTGCTACTTGTTGCTATACACCAAAAATTTGCAAGGAGAAACAACGAGCGTATAAATAAAATCACATACGTATATTTCCGATGTTGTATAAATGGTCGTACCTTTTTCTCCGATCTGTCTGCAGTACGCCGCTAAAATTCCGAGGCGGAGGGTGAAGGAAAAGAAACTAGGGTTTATGGGGGACCTGTTGTTTTATATGAACTTGAAGACTGAGGACATGGTTGGGATTCAAGAATTGTACCAGGGTAAAACTGGGTTTTGACTCGTTTCTGAGATTAGGGCTGGATGTGGGCTTTTAATTGGGCTATTTGTGCTGGACTCCGTCTCAATCTTCATGATTAATTATTATGTAAGCCCATCCAAATGTTATCCTCATTTTGTGGGCCGAAAGGCGAAGCCCAATAACTTTTGGTATTTGAAAATAAATATTATTGACTTAATTTATGTAAGACCAATTTAATTAATTTTTTAACTCAATTCAATATTTGTAGTTTTTAGAAAGTTTAGTCTCGTCCGACCTGATAATCATCAAAATCACACTTTGTAAGTTTTTGTAGGTTTTAGTATAGAGTTAATCACATGTACAATTATATTAGTATATTGTAGTTGTCATACAATTATGTACATATATCGAGTATGCTTCTAACATTAATTATCGTAACATCGCAGCTGTCCTTCAAACTTCTCCGAAGTACCTTATTACCCTCAAACGTATCTTTATTTTCCATCATTATATATAGGAAACTTTCTTCTAACTTTTACATCGGTAATTTTAATATTTTACTTATTACGTGTTCATGAATATTAGTTCGAAAATATCACTATATAATTAAAAATCAGTTCATTATATTCTACCCATTACAAAAATAGTAACAAATACAAAAAAATTTAAATAAAGAAAAAGACAGTGAGAATTCTGAACTTTTAAAAAATGAAGCTCACTACATCTCATATTAAAGAGCCACATTATTATTTTATTTAAAGTTCAGAAAGTCGCATTATCTTTTTTTTCTTTTTTTTTTTTTTCAAAGATGGCCTTTTTACCTATTATTTCTTTTTCAATAGGGGTTGCATTTAACTCAATTAAAAATTTATTTGTTTATCAATACTATTTATAGGGATTAGAGTACCACATTTTGTTGTTAACTAATTTATACTTTTTATGATAAAATAACTAACTTATTTAATTTTTTAAAATTTTTATTAATTGATAAATTATTTTTTTTTTCCTTTTTTTATCAATATAATAGACTGATTTATATATTTCACTTTTATTTATAATATATTTTAAAAAATAAAAAATTATTTATTATATACATATGAAAACACAGCATGCAGAAGAACTAGTTATTATTAAAAAGAATCTGGTTTGAGTATAATTGGTTAGTTGACTTACAGCCTGCGGACAACCGTGAAGTTCTTGGATGGACCGGGTCCTCCTGTCCCAACATTTCTGTAACATTTGTCTTTTGATTGTTTCATTTTCTTCTTCATTTTCACCAATCATGAATGATTCTTAGTACAAGACAGCCCTCCTTTTCATATGTCCCCAAACTGAGAATTCTAATTGGATGTTTGGTGATAAAAATCCTCACTTTCTTGGATCAGACATGAAATTTAGTACGTGGTTTCTTTTATATTTCTCTTGGGATGCTTAGGAATATCCGTTTTGGTGTTTCAACTCAGTAAGCAGTAGCCCGAGAGGTGGAAATCCATTGCTAGTTTCTATGTTGTCATCTACATAAGCTTGCCGTTCTAATCTTGGTTATTTCTTTGATGTTTCTCTTACAAAGTTGACAAAGTGAAAACTTTTGTGTACAGAAGTTATTGCATTGTAGTACTTTGTTGTATTCATTTGTTTGTTTTTGGAAGAATTGCTTGTTTTATTGGTTTTCCTGTTCTTCAAGTGATTTATAAGAAATTTTAGCATTTTCCCTTTTCAGATTTGCAGTTTCAACTTTCAAGTTCTCTTGTAGCTTTGTTCGGAAAGCTTTCAACACAAATTGTATTGTTGTGACATATTTCTCCAATCAAATGAAAGAGCTTTGAATCATTTTCCTTGTCTTTTGATGTTGGTCCATTTTGAAATCCTTTGAGTTTAAAACTACACCTCCTTCCCCCCATCATGCTTAGATATTAGGAGACGATGTCGATTCTTTGTGGCCTTCCCTTTCTTGAGTGTATATACTGCCTAGCATGTGCCCGGTGGGTGTGGAAGAGGTGTCTACACAATGCCGGCCATGACAGTGAGACGTGGGGCCAAGCAACGGCTGATGAGTTTGAACCCGTCCCTAGGCTATGCCGGTACATTCTGGCTGTCAAAGAGAATGATCTTAGACAGCCTCTTCGGGCGCCTCCGCTAGGGTATGGAGTTGATCCCGATTGCGTGGTTATGAAAAAGAGTTATACGGACATACGCGGGAAAGTGCCCCCATACTTAATATATCTAGATCATGACCATGCTGATATAGTTCTTGCTATAAGAGGCCTCAATTTGGCAAAGGAGAGTGACTATGCCGTTTTGCTGGATAATAAGCTTGGGAAGATGAAGTTTGATGGGGGGTATGTTCACAACGGGCTGTTGAAGGCCGCAGGGTGTATTTTGGATGCAGAATGTGAAGTTTTGAAGGAACTTGCTGAGAAATATCCAAATTATACGCTGACTTTCACGGGGCATTCTCTAGGCTCAGGTGTGGCGGCGTTGTTGACGATGGTGGTGGTGCAGAATCGAGACAGATTGGGGAACGTTGACAGGAAGAGGATCAGGTGCTTTGCCATTGCACCTACCAGATGTATGTCGCTTAATTTGGCTGTGAGATATGCCGATGTCATTAACTCTGTCGTTCTTCAGGCAAGTTGCTAACTTGTATTCTCCTTATGACTTGTTATCAGTGCATATAAACAAACTTAGGACAGGGCTCCAAGGTTGCAAATAGATGAAGAGAAATCAAGTTGGATAAATTTTCTTATTCTTTTCTCACCGTTGATGCACCCTGGATTGGCTGCTTTGCTTGCTTCTGCACATTGATCTACAAATATGCAGTATGAACGCATATACTTGGTCGGATTGAAAACGGCACTTCTTTATTGAAACAGGACGACTTCTTGCCTCGAACGGCCACCCCCTTAGAAGACATCTTCAAGTCACTATTCTGGTAATAAGTTGCCACAGTTGGTTCCAGTCTCTACCTCATCTCCAATTAAAGAACTGTTTGTTTTCTTACTCTTGCCTCTTCTTCTTGAACAGTTTGCCTTGCCTATTATGCCTAAGGTGCATGAGAGATACATGCATATCAGAGGAGAGGATGCTCAAAGATCCAAGGAGGCTCTATGCGCCCGGCCGTCTTTATCACATTGTCGAGAGAAAGCCTTTCAGGTGGATGAAGATTCCTTTTCCCTTTGAGAATAAGACATGTATCATTAATGTTTGAGACGTAATTTAAACCTTTGTAGCAAAATCAAATACAAGAAAACAGATTTTACATTGTTCAGAAATGAGTTTTTCCCATGTTCAAACTTACCCCCTGCTATAAGGTATATGTTAAACACTCCAAACAAGTCTTTTACTTTCTTTGCTGTTTCTCAGTCTGCGGATGTCTGAGTTCTTTCTTTTATGTTTCTATTTCTTATATTAGTGCTCGATCATCTCCGAATTCCTAATTCCCCTTTCTTGATGTAGATGTCGAAGATTCCCTCCAGTTGTCAGGACTGCAGTTCCTGTGGACGGAAGGTTCGAGCATATAGTTCTCTCTTGTAACGCCACTTCCGACCACGCTCTTCTTTGGATAGAGAGAGAAGCTCAATGGGCTTTGGAAGTAAGTTTGTCTGTCCATCACCATGCTGGCTTGAAGAGATTCTCTCTTTTACAACATGGTCTAAACCTCAAACACATACTCCATGTTCCCTTGTCTTTAACACATGATGTCTGGATACAGTTGATGCGAGAGGAAGATCACGCATTGGAGATTCCTGCAAAACAGAGGATGGAGAGGCAGAAGACGCTAGCTAAAGAGCACAGAGAAGAGCACGAGGCCGCCCTGCACAGAGCTGTTACCTTGGCCGTTCCCCACGCTTTCTTGCCTTCTCAGTATGGCACGTTTGATGAAAAGGACAACAATGCATCCAAGAACACGGCCGGCGATTCTTCCACAGGATCATCAGCAAAGAGCACGAGTAAAGAGAGCTGGTACGAACTGATCGATCGCCTGTTTGAAAGGGACGAGTCGGGCCACATGGTGCTCAAGAAACCTCTCCTTGCCGATTGATCATCGCGCAGTATTCGTTTACCGAATAATGTATCCGATGTTCTTGTATCTGTCGATGAGTTTGTATGTGAATTGAATGTAGAAGATTACCAAAGTTTTCCATTGTCAAGTGCAATTTCAGAAACCAGTGACTTTGCAATCAACTTACATATGTTTTCGTTCTTGTTAATTTATATTTCATCTTCTGGACAACCTATGGCTGTCTTCCACAAAATTTAGCAAATAACTGTACGTTATTTGAAAAATTATAAATGTTTTTTTAAATAAAAAAGTAGCTCATATGGTGAATTGGTAGTTACTACTTTACTCATGTTGAGTTGTTTTGCTCTTTAAAAAACGCTTGAGAAAATATGAAAAAATTTGAAAGTGTGTAAAGTAAATAATTCATAGGGCATATTACTCTATAAAATTATGGTTCATAATTTAATAGGGCATTTTATTCAGTTCACAAAAAAAATTGGGTGAAAACCTAAAAAACTAACGAAATAAGCTTATTGTTAAACGGTCTAAAACTAAGGGCTAATTTGTGATTTTCGAAACAAGAAAAAAGTATTTATAATTACAAGAAACTTTAAGGTAGGTGGCTATAGTTCACATTTTTTTAAATTTGTTTACTAATAACGATAAATGAATTATAACTAATTTCGAGAGCAATACATCGATTCCATTAATATACCTAATAATAATAAATAATTTTTAAACACTCATGTAAATAAATACCCAAATGTCGTGTGCGCAAACTTTATTCGAGATATTCATGAACTTGTCCTCACATGATTAAATAGGGTAAATTATAAGGACAATTTTTGAAATTTGATATAATTCCGAATATTTTTTTATTATTTGAAAAATTGCAAATACTCCTGATGTTTGACGAAATTATGTAATTCTTGGATGGAAGTATGAAATTATCGATTTTGTCTTTACTGTATTTTTTTTAATTTTTTTTAAAAATATTAAAAATTATAAAAGGATAGAACGGGGTCGATGAACTTTTTTTAAAATTGTAAAAAAACTATAAGTTTTAATTCACAAGAATATTTTGATCAATTTATTATAAAAAAATAAATAAAAACCTAATGAATTAGATTAATTATTAGACTGTTGTTAAAATTAGGAGGATATTAATAATTTTTTAAATAATGAGAGTTATCTGTAATTATGAATAAATTCGCACCGAGTAGCTAAAATAGAAGGGAAATATGCAGCAGCATTTCTTCCCCTGGAAACAACGGTTCAATTACTAGCCCTTTGCAGAGCCATCAATGGCGACCCAACTCTTAATTCTCCACGTATTTTTGCTGGCGAGCGCGCTTGGTGCCTCTTTCGCTCAAATGTGAGGAACCCCTTTACGTTTTTCCGCTTAATTTTGGCTCTAATTTGCATTAAATTGTAATCATACTCTGCAATATTGGTTAGTTTTCAGATAATTACAGATCTACACGCAATCTAAAGTTTCCTTTTTTGAGATATAGGGTCCTAAGTTTCTTGGATCGTAGACGTATAATATTATTAGTTGTAATCAAGAAAACAATTAATGATGGATTTATGTTTTTTTTTCACTGATGGAAATGAAAAGGCTTCAATTTTGTCTGTGGGAGCTGGAAATGGTTGGTGCTCATCATGTGATTATCTTCATATTTCAGAAGCTTTTGTTGAAAGTGGCAATGAGAAGAAGTGGATAGGTTGAACTTTATTGAGATTAGATAACTGTGCTGAATTTGGACAACTGTGAAACTGCAGTGATGTTTGACAGGAATTTCTGTCTCCATTGCAGGCCGTTATTTGTTTCTTACTCAGATACGTGTTTCTTGTTTTCGCTGGAAAAATAAACAATGTATAAAAAATTAAAGTATGGTTTTAGTATAGAGAATGACATGACGCAACTTAACAGCTGAGGCTCAATGTATAAGTATGCTTAAGGTGCTTGATCAGCATCCCGTGTGTTTAGAATTCCGGAACTAACTGCCTGCTGGTCTCTATGAATCCAAACTTACGAGATTTTCACTTTCCAAGCTTTTCAGCACATTGGTCTGTAGATTTCATATCGTCCAACTTAGCTGGATTATGTTTAGTTTTCTGGAGTTATATACTTCTAACAGCCAGTTACTGTAGACCAAATACTTTGCATTGAGAGCTCCATTAGAACAATTGTTTCCCTTAAGTAGAAGGGGTATGAAATGTCAAGCCTAATAGAATTCCATTTGCAATTGTGTAATTTCAGTAGCCGAAAGGAATTGAGAAGCAAAGAGATAAGCCAAGATCAAATGCAGTCTAATAGTATTGATCCATCACAAGTCATTCAACTCTCATGGCAACCAAGGTCAGGTAATCCAAAGAACCAATGGCAATGTTACATCTTTATGCAATCCGTGGCTGGTGAAACCATTTATCCTGATTACAAATTTCAGGGAATATGCATTTATTATTCCAAAGATGTTAGAGTTTCTGTGCTTTGGTGTATGTGCTAGTGGTATCTGAATTTTGTGCTGAGATATTAAGATGTTTGATTTCATATTATGCTAAGCCTGCAATGGGCATAATAACATTATCTTTTCGGGACAGGGTCTTCTTATATAGGAACTTTCTCTCGGACGAGGAGTGCGATTACCTGATTTCTTGGGTACATGCTTCTTTCTTACCTATGTTACGCATGCACATTTCTTTTTGCCTATATCTTTTAGCCTATATTTTGGTTTTAGGTCCATCGGAAGAAAAGCCATAATATGCAGGTCGATGATCTACCACAATCATATCTCATGGATACAGATGTAAGTTTCTAGTTTTCGAAACATGTCCTATTACCCAAATAATATACGCAACAATTCGTGATGCAATATTTTGTTATTTCGGACTATTTCAATGATATGTCTGCAGGATGAAATAGCTAGAAATATTGAGGACAGAATTTCTGCTTGGACTTTTCTTCCCAAAGGTATATCTATATTGTGCCATGTAACTCTAGTTTCCAGAGAAGTGTTTTATGTATCACCTTTTCTAGCTATTGTATAATTATGCAATTCTACCAAAAAAAAGAAAAGAAAAGTATAATCCTGTAATTTGTTGTTTTGCAGAGAACAGCAAATCCCTGCAGGTTCTGCACTTTGGACCTGAAGACTCCAAACAAAAGTACAGTTATTTTCATAACAAGGCTGCTGAGGAAGTTGGTGAACCTTTATTGGCAACCGTTATTTTGTATCTCTCAAATGTCAGTCAGGGTGGGCAGATACTTTTTCCCCATTCCGAGGTAATGGAGAAACTAATCTTGTTCCCATCATTGCTATTAGTGTTACCTGCAATTTGATTTTTCCCCAACTGTGATGTCATCCGCTACAAACTTACTGCAGAACAGAGTGTGGTCTGATTGCACGAAGAGTAGCAAAATCTTAAGACCCAGTAGAGGAAATGCTATTGTATTCTTCAGTTTACACCTTAATGCAACCCCCGACAAGAGTAGTTTCCATGCCAGATGCCCTGTCCTTGAGGGTGACATGTGGTGCACCACCAAATTCTTTTATCTGAAAAGCATTAATGCTGAAAAGGTTAGGTCAGATTCTGATAATGCAGATTGCACCGATGAAGATGATAATTGTCCTCGTTGGGCTTCCATAGGGGAGTGCCAAAGGAATCCCATTTTCATGGTTGGTTCTCCTGATTACTACGGGACATGTAGGAAGAGCTGCAATGCATGCTCTTTATGATAGCTACAGTCATGTGTATTCATCTCATACTATCTTCTCTTTTCCTTCAACTTCACGATGAAAGAAAAACCGATATGTTGGTTACTGTTATGTATCTCCTGTTTCTTGTCAATTATTGTTCACATGGTTGACAAAGCAACATATTCATTTTTACCTATATGGCAACAAAAATTTATGTATAGACACATATATTGCTGGCGAAAAACAAGCTATTGATTATGTCAATTTCTGATCCAAGAAAGTTTATGTGCTGTTACCTCTTTGCTCCTCTATACAAACTGGACGTTGGCTAAGCAGACAACCAGTTTACGCTAATGGGTTGGGAAAGACTAGTCAAGGAAATTCAAGCATCCTTGCTTGTCTTGGTTAAATAATGTAGTCTGAAAGCAAAGAAACACCTCCCACAAGGTTCCACTTACAACATGCAGGTTGCAGCCATTTGCAGAGTCAACTCTTGAGTTGTTTCTCCAACAAGATAAGAGTTCTATGTAGCTATTTATGCCCATTAATGTCAATTAAATTTAACAAATAAACTGCAGGAGTGTGTGTCAGCTGAAGAACATCTGATGTTTAGCACAATAATTTCTAAATTATTACGTGTTGCCAGCTTCAGTAGAATAGTTCACAGGGCATCAAGTCACAGTACATCGCCCCTGTGCAGATATTAGAGAAAGTCAACTATTAAGAAATTGCAATCTGCAGAAGTGTTCTATAATAAGCTGCCAAAACCATAGGAATTTGGAAAAGAATTATACATGTATATATATATATTTCAAACTCTTGAAATGTGAATGAACAAGAAAATGGGAAGCAGCCCTCAGGAAGACTCCTTTTAGTATTCAGTTAACAGACCTTTCTCTGTTTTTTTTTTTTTCAGTAACCTCTCTGTTGCAGCTGAGGGAACCACCAAAATGAATGGAAAAATAAATTATGCACCATAATGTTGAAATGGAGGACAAACAAAAGGAAGAAAAGAGAAAACCATCACATCTCAGTCCCAGCAAAATGTTTAACAGTGAAGCCAACTTTCTCAAACTTCCCTTTCTCGTTGTTCTCTCTGAATTTCACATAATCTGCACAAGCAAAAGGCTTATAAAGCCTCAAATTCCCTTCTCCCACAACTTCTTTAGGAGCACATATCACCTTGTCATCTTCAAAGCACCAGAAGAAAGCAACAGAGAATCGATTCACCTTTTTCCTTAAGAGAACTCTGTGCTCAGACGACCTGAACTTTCCATTGCTCCATGCCTGCATCAAGTCACCAATGTTCACGATGAGTGTGTTTTCATGTGGATTTATGTCCATCCACTGCCCTTCCTTAGACCTCACTTGGAGCCCACCAATGTCATCTTGATACACTATGGTTATGCAGCTCATATCTGTGTGCATGCCTAGCCCTTCAATTTCTTGTTCTTCAGTGCACTCAGGTGGAGTGTAGTTGTTTATTCTCAAATAGCCATGACAATTCTCAAACTCTGATTCGAACTTCGTCCCAAGATCAGGCCCCAGGCACTTGATTACAACTTCAAGGATGACTTTTGCCAAGTTTGTCATTATGCTCCCGTACTCTTCTAATATCTCACTAGCAAATGACAGTTGAGGGGATAATATTGCATAAGCATGACCACGGGATAGGGGAAAAGAAAAGGAAGAAGAATAAAAGAGGAAGTTGGTGCCTGAAATAGTTGAATACAGTTCAAGCATAATAAAACTTCTCCTTCAGGACAAATATGATCAGTTTCAAGATCAGGACCAAACTCTATTATTCTCTCATGAATGCTGTATTCAGAAAAACAGAAAAGGAAAATAAACACACACACACACACACATGATAAAAATTCTCAGTATAAGTAATATTCTTCTCTTATCCCTACCTGAACTCACAGTTTGAGTGATTTAGTAGGGCTTTGGAAGAACTTTGTGCTGAAGCAAAGAAGTCAGGTCCAGATACCCGTAGACTCTCATAGAACGGCGAGGCAATGAAATGAGGAGTATATGTTTTTACATCTGATAGAGGACCAGCTTTGATTTTCACCTCTGGAGGAAGGTTAAATATCTGGCTAGAGAAAGAATGTAGTTTCCTGCATAATTCTTTGGAAATTCCATGGTTGGTTATGCGAAAAAAGCCCCATTCTCGACAGGCCAGAGAAAGCGAAGAGAGAGAGGATGAGTTAAAGGGCTGCAAAATGTCAAAATTAGGAAGTTTTATGGACATAATGAACAAATGTGAGAATGAGTCAGTTCTATCTATCTGGTTGGGGTCATAGTCTTAAATAGAAGGCCGGATCAATAATTATCATTTAATACCAAACCTTAGAGCACCATATTTGAATATTCATCTAGAAGTTCAAGTTCATGCAGAAACAGTAAACCTTCAGACAAGTGATGAACATTGCTTGCTGGTCAATATTCCAAGAAACAAGCTTCTAACAATATCACGCAGGAAAGAAACCTTTAGACATATGCACAAGGCACGATTTACATGCATATTCAGTCAATATAAGAGACAGAACTTGACAATCTAATGGTTTGGCACTGCATTTTGGCTTCAAATACTTATTTTATCAGGCTAAGGTCAATGAAGAGGAAACTGGTAATTATGAGGAAGTGGGGGGACAGGGGGCAAGAATGATGGAGCTGTGCTGGTAATTTATGCTTTGTCAAACCTGTTATGCTTAGGCCCTTGAGCTTAGATTCTTCAGCTGGAAGTTTTGACCTGGAGTGATTTTTTAATGCCAACAGGTGAAGTTTTGTAGTGTAAACTAGGCTCTCACATAGTAAAATATGCTTCCTTCAGCTGGGGGTTAAGAAGAAGAGTCCCTGGTTCCATCTTTCTACTCCATAAACTAAGAAAGCAATAATGTTCTTCCCACCAGCAAGAGACCTATTGCTTTAATAATAAAGAACTAAAACCTATCATTTTCTGTCCTTTGGACGCAGAGAGCATCTAATAATGTTCAATGATCATCAGCATCTGCTATTTTCTTCTTATTTTTTTTTATCTGTAGTTTACAATTTTCACTAAGTTCTTATTAGATTGTTTCCTGTCTATTCCTGGTGGATCCAACATTCCGCATATATCTTATTTCAATACCTTTTTTTTCATCATGATTGCATTAATCACTAATGCTGTAGATTCATTTGAAAAATAGTTAGTGAATTGTGATGATACGACGAGATAAAGATAAGCATGACAGGAGTGCAAAATCTCAGTCAAACACAACAATCTGTTTAGAGAAGAGAGTTTATACAAGCTTTGCCTGATAACAAATGAAAGACCTGCAATAAGTTGCATCTGGAAGATGGTCTAAAAGATATACCTATCCAAGGATGAACGTCGTCCAAATATCTCTTTGGACCTTAAGATTCATAGATCTTCAGTGGGAGCAGTTATCAAGTTTCAACTACAGGGTTTCCTCATGTCGAGCTTGAGTTCTTGCAATTCTTGGAAGAGTTGAGAAGACGACAAGGTCCAATCTGCAATGTCAAGGCTAAAGACATTTGCACAAAGCCCATGGCAAGAAACGGAATGCACTGCTTGAAGACATTAAATCCAGTAGTTACAGACAGATGTCTGCTATAATGATCAACACCAATTCCGAGCATAGAAACTCACAAAGCCCAAACACCATATTTCATTCACCCATACTCAGCATTATAAATATCAAACTTCAGAGAATTTTCATAGAAAGTGTGACCCTTATCTAAGCTTCATCAAGCACCATCTGTCTGTACAGCCAGTATCCTGTTAGATACACGTACTATAATCAAGAGCCATGAGAATTTTCTGTTAAACAAAAAGCAATTACACTCCAAACCAAGAAAAATATCACAAACTTAAATATGCTTTCTTTAAAGCTCAAAAGGGGTACAATTTAATATCTCCAATGATAATATTTCAAACCTCTCCAAACAAATTAATAGATTTTAAATCCTGTTGTTCGAATCCTCAAACCAAACAAGTCCCAAAACACCTACCTCCATAAACTAAATATCTGCCAAACAAACAATTTCCAAAATCTACATAAACAAGGAGAATTACAGGCAAAATTAGTAGCTAAAACTCAATAAAACTTCAAGGTAGAAATTATCGAGCTGAATCCGATGATGCGTTCGGCTTCTTAATAGAGCATGAGACTCTGAAAGCTTCAATTTGTGATTGGCATTTTGTCTGATCTCCTTTATTTTCCTCCAAACACTTCTTTAGCGCCTCGACGTCGCATGGCGACATTATCTTCCTCACACCACTGCTTCCCTTTGCATTGCTTTCCCAATTTGCTTCCATTTTCTTCAAAATCTCGTCAATAAAACGAAGAAAAATTAAGAATTTGCTGCAAATCAGTACATGGGTTTTCCCCTCACTGCGAACACCAAATCCGGCCTTATAGTTTATGCTTCTCCCTGTGAACGCAAAGCAAAAGATACGAGCGAGAGAGAATGGGCAAAAATTAAGGAAGGAAAATAAGTTCTTGAATAAAGAGCGCTGATAAAGGCTTGAGGAAAATGCAAGAGATTGTACATGAGAAAATTATTTTTTTTATTTATATATTTTTTAAAATATAATCTGTTTTATTTTAAAAATATAAATAATAAATTATTATTTTTTTTATAAAAATCAATTTGATTTTTTACATATCATAAGAATAAATTGCAATTCACCCAATTAAGTTTTCATGTTATTTTTTAAAAGGCCCAAAAACATATAAAAAACAAAAGACACATTTCACCATTCAACCTTTTTTTCTTCAATTATTATAAAAAACAACCATTCGTAACATATATATTTTACATATTTTATTATTATCTTGATTTAAATATAAATTTAATATATTTAAATTTAAAAATGAATTAAATACATCGAGTTTCAAATTAAGGAACAAAAAAAGTTACACAATTTTTTTAATTATAATCGATCAATTTATTAATTTATGTTTCACAAATACGGATACGACAAGAAAAATGTTATACGACACAAACACTATGATAAAAAAAATATAAAAAATTAAAATACGATATGCTACAAACACGATCATAATATATATAATTTATATATATTATCATAAAGTTAAAATATGCAATATTTTATACCATAAAGTAAAAAATGAAAATCAACATAAAAATATCAAAATTCTTAATCCGAGTATATGGTTTAAAATTGGCCAAATTTGATATTACCAATGTGTTTTTAAAATTCAGCAAAAAATCATCCTGTAATTTAGAAATATGCAATAAAAATCCCTCTATTTTAAAAATAGAACATCTGTCCCTCATCACAGTTGAAATTAATTGCGTTACTTTTTTGTCAAATTATATATTATTTTTTATTTTCATGATCGTTGGATTTTTTTATTGAATAACAGTCGTGATTTAATAAATACATTTCAACCGTTAGATCTAAATTATTAAATATCATGATTTGATCATTTTTTAAATGTTTATATCTATAATTATAAAAAATAAAAAATATAAAATATAAATTATTATTATTAAAAAATAAAAAATAATAAAATTAGTCCCCCTCCCACCACCAACCGTTGCTGCTCCCCACCCCAACCCCTCGCGCCGCTCAATGTAGAAAGGGAGATGTCGCGCCCGACTTCGTGGAGGGTGATGGCGACATCGAAGGCAGTCGCCCCCAACCTGGGCGACCGCGTCGCAGCGGCTGCCCAAGGAGCTTTGGGCGACGCCTATGATTTTTTTTTTTCTTTTATATTTTTTATAATTTTAAAAATTGATTTGAAAAATCAAAATTTAAAAATGATAAAAAAACTTGATGTCTTCCAGCACCACAATCTTCAAAGATAATTATGAATATTTAAAATTGAAGGAGGATTAACTTGTAAAATAGAGAGTTACCACTCTAATACTTAAATAATTAACTAAAGAGATAATTGAAAAACTTAAAAATAATATAAAAATAGTGTAATAATCGATGAAAATTAGTGAAAATATGCATGAAATTAACTTACTAAAATCACGAAGAAAAGTATGAGAGAATGAATTATATTTATTACCATTATGGTTGCATAATGGTTCACCGCACGTTGTAATTACTTTCGTATTTTACTCTTATCCAACGATAAGAGTAAAATACGAAAGTAATTACAACGTGCGGTGAACCATTTGAAAATATGAGTTAGCTAATTAACAATAAATAAATAAATTATGAATTGGATCTATCTAGACCTAAATATGACCGTTTGAAAAAGTCATGCCTAGTCAGTCCGAGTTTTGCTACCAAGTTGGTAGTCACAAATTTAGGGAAAAAAAGTTTAAAATTTTTCAGTATGATATGTCTCAAAAGAATATGAGTATGTGGGGCATAAAATCTCAACTGTTTGATGAATCAATTTGTTGAATCGAATTCATCTTTGGATTTGTTAGTTTAATGTGAACATAAAAATTATGGGTTTAATACCTTATTCGTAGCCCAATGAAAATGGACCTGCTTTGTTATTTAGTGGGCTCACTTTCTTTGTTTTGAATTTAAGAAAAATAATTAAAAGGGTGTCATGTGTGTGTGTATATACTCTAATACCTACTATTACCTAATTCAATTTTTCATTTAAAGAATATGAAAATATTCACAATTATATAAATTATATATTCATAATTAGAAGAAATTGTGCCGCACTACTACTATGAGCATTGCCCTTCTCATTTTCACCGCTCTCCGGTTTCTTTTTAGATTTTAATCACTACCATTTTCTCTCTCTAAAAGATTTCGCCGACTCTTCTGTTTCTACTTTCTATCTCTCCATAAATTCATCTTAGTGTGTCCATAACGCACCAGCTATACGAGTGTATTCATTTTTGTCGATTTTGTCTGTTACTTAGGTAACCGTTTGCATCGGCCGCCGATCGCCGGCTCTCGCTCCGATCACTGGTAAGTGGACATGTTCACTCCGGCCATCACAGATCACGTTGCCTCAAACTACGCAAGTAGTTTCCGTTTTCCTCTCTTCTCTATTTTGTTAAAACATTTTATTTGCTCGCAGCGGCTTCAATTGATCTAACGTTAACGCGATTGTTATCATTTTGTTTCTTTAGTGATCAATTTCTCATTTTATGATTTGTTTTTATGTATTCGATCCTTATTTTAGGTGTTTTTGCTTGAGAATGGCACTGGTTTGAACTAAAGCATGGATAATTGTGTTAATGTATTGTTAAGTGATATGCTGCTAGCTTGTTTGCTTGAGTTTCAGAAGATTCGTTGCGTGCATGAAATGGATATACTGTGCTGAAGGTTTATATAGAATTTGCTTAGGTTTAATTGATGAATAATTCAAATCATTTTGCTGTATGTTGGTGCAATCTTGTTTGCTGATATGACACAGGTTCTGGTGTTGTTTTGTTGCTTATGTTTAGTTTCTTGTATTATTGTAGCAGTATGTATATGTTTTGCTATGGCACAGTTGTGTCGATTGTGTTGCTTATTATCATTATATGTTTTGCTATTTGTTGGTACTTGTTGTCGTGCTTCATCCTATATGATTCTCTTTTCATATTTGAAGCTTTTGTGCAGTAGTATGAGCCAGTGGTAATTGAAATCTGAATGCCTGTCGCAAAACTCTGCACAAGTGGGATTGTTAATGCAATGAAATCTGAGGGAGGGAATGATTACCTTGACACTTTTATCAGACAAGCAATTGGTAAGGAGCCTCTTCTCCCTTTTCCAAGAACAGGGAATAGTCCAGTGCAGTGGATTCAGTTGCTTCATGCCTTAGATCAGCCAGGTCTGCAAATATTTTAAGCTGTCTAAATTTAAGGGAATAATGAAATAACTATCACATATAGTCTTTATGTCCAAACTTTTCTTTACTTAATGTCTAAGGAGTCGAATTTCCATCTGAAAGTTGTTGCCTATTACTGCAGAAGAAACAATCGTTCTGGAAGAAATCATTGTTGCCTGTCAAGTGGCAAACTACAGTTGATCTTCAGTTTGGCAATAGTATGTTTATTTCAACTTGATGCATGCCTCTTGTTCTTTTGTGTAGATCTCCCTGGTTGGCCCTTGATGACTCCTGTAAAAGTTCAGATGCAGAAGTGTGAGAAGTGTCCCCGGCAATTCTGTTCACCAATTAACTACAGGAGGCACATCCGAGTGCACCGTCGGTCTTTGAATGTCAATAAGGTTATCTAAGCTTTATGCTGCTTCATAGATACGCATGCACATTAATAGGAATATGTTATATTAATCTGTTGTACTTGCAAGATATTGTTAAAGGCTTTCTTGAGTTTTCTCCAGTATTTCTAATGCTTGTATAAATGTTCTGTAGGAATCTCACAGAAATAGGGAGTTATTGGCTGAATTTTGGGATAAGGTAATTAATCGTCCTGCTGTCTTCGTTTTTTTGTATATCCTCCATCATATTTTTGGTTATGATTACTGGTTTTATGTGCAGCTGTCGCCGGAGGAAGCTAAGGAAATAGTGTCATTGAACGATGTGATGCTAAAGGTAATACCTGGTTTCTTTTAATCTTTTTCCCGTTTATAACTAAAGTTGTTTATTTTTATTATCATGTTTGATGAATGTAGTAAAACATGTGATGCTCCAGGAGAGAGAGAGAGAGAGTCATTTAAGCTTGTTTCCTTCCAAGTTTTCACTGTATTTACTCTGATCTTTTGCTTTTTAAGTTAATAGCATTCCTCGGAATTGGAGTTATAACTTTTGATAGTTAGCAATGTGATATTGCATCTTTCATTCTTTTCTCGTATCCTTCTTAAAGGACTTGTGATTCATATCGAGTAATATGCATGGCCTTGACTATCTGGTTATGCAATATGCTCTTCAGGAAATTCCTGGATCATCAGTAATAAGGGCTCTGACATCCTCTCTCCAGAAACCTGGGCTTTGGACTCTTCCTCAGGCTTATGTGAAGGCTGGCTCTACACTATTGGTAAGGAGGCATCTTTATCTTTCTGATCTAATGCCCCCTGTTTGACTACGCCTCCCATTTGACATAGTCATCTCTTGCCCGATCTATTGTTTACCTTAAATCTTTTGTTGTTTGCAGGACATAGTCCAAGCCAAACCATCCAGACTGCCATTATCTTCTCAGGAATTATTTGGCATCCTTGATGATGCTAGTGAGACAACATTCTTATGTGGCGGCGCATCCGAGTCTCTGCAAAAATATGTTTTTGATGGAGAAGCTGCTAACAATAGCATGGAGTTGAAGAACTTAGTTGCTAGCACTAGCTTCCTCTTTGAACAAAAACTGGTACACCTTGATTCTATATTTCTATTTTCCCTTTATACTCACTGTTGCTTTTGATAACTATTATGCTCAATTTGTTTAAATACAGTGAGTACATGTGGTGAAACTCAACCAATTTTCTAGTCTTGCATGCACCCCCAAGTGCATGACACTTGACAAATCTTCTTGTTCACTTCAGCCTTTGTTTTGTCAACTTGGCTTGTTTGTGATTTCTGAACTAACTCAATCCACTCTATTTATGCTTAACAACTAGGTGAAAGCATGGGTAGCCGACAAAGATGCAGAAGCTCTGAGATGTCACAAGTTACTCGTCGAGGAGGAAGAAGCTGCACAGAAAAAGTAGGTTTCATCTTTTGACTCACAATTTCAGGGGGATGGGATGTGTAATTTGGCATATACTATTTTAAAAAAACTTACAGGCAAGCAGAACTTTTGGAGAGGAAAAAGCAGAAAAAGCTTCGTCAGAAGGAACAGAAAGTGAAGGAACAATTTTATGAGTGCAATGCAGACTTGGATGTCCCTATTGGTGCAGCAGATGGGCTCTTGGATGTCCCTATTGGTGCAGCAGATGGGCCAATTTCGGCTGAAGGATTTGGATCTTCATCTCCATCAGATTCTAGTTCAAATTCAATAGAAGCGGCTCCAAATCTTGATTCTTGCATAGAACCCATCCAGTCCAAAAGCATTGAATCAGATAAAGATAGAGAACCAAAGATTGATGCCAACACTGAATGTCTTCACCAAGGCGATTGTCAGTCCAATGAACCACAAATGGTGGCTGAAAATTGCCATCAACATTTAGCAAACAATCACTGGCAGGTCACGGGGTCACAAATGGGCAACCATGCAAGTCAAAATCTTCAACTTTTAGAACCTGAATTTGGACAAGCGATCGGCCTATCTGAAGATCACCCTCTGCTGAATGGAAGCAAAGTCTGGACCAAGGAACATAAAACGGAGAATAATGGGGAGAGCTTGAAACCCTCATTGTCGGGTGAAATCTGTCACCAGATGGAAGAAAGTAACTGCGAGGTTATAATTGGTTCAATTTCTGTGACAGTGAATAATCCTGCTGCTCAGCAGCAACATTGCCACCCATATGATGACCAAGATACGAGCAGGACACAGCATGCCATGCTTAATAACACTTCGGAAAAGCTTTTAAAAGAAGCTGCTGCTCAGTCTGGTCCTAATCGCATGGCTTCTAAGCTTTGGAGGCCTGTCAGCCATGGTGAAGCTAAACGAATCTCATCCATTGAAAGACGTAACAAGGATTCCGAAAGGGCTGTTCCGTCGGGAAAGGTGCATGATCGAATCATGTCCAGTGAAAGATGTATGCCATCACAATCCGCAGACATTGATGACCATGATGATGTGAAGCAGAATAATATACCTTGTGATAAAAATGATCTGAAAGGAAATGTTGCATTCTCCAGTATTGCTGCTAAAGAGTTTCTTTCGCAGAGTATGTAGAGTTTACGTTATACCCTTTATTACTCTGTTATTTACAATTAAAATTTTACATCTTGAATTGCTTTATAACCTCTTTGTTCTAAATATGCAGGATGGAAGGAAGCTATTTCAGCAGACCATGTGAAATTGGTCCTCTCGGTGGGCCATGAGCCTCCTGGATGCTCAGCTATTCAGCACGACAATTCAATGGCCTCTAACAATCCAGATCGTCAAGAATGCAGTGCTGTTTGCAGAAGTGGTGCTCAAGTTAAATTCAGAACAAAGCCAGATAAATGTCTGAAAACTAAATACATAGCCAAACCAAAAGCTATTACCTAATTGTAGAGGAAACTATACTCATTTTTCGCCACCCTTCCATTCTCAGCAGGGGTTCCAGTTTTACCAGTGCTTTTCTGTCGGGAAATTTAAGTCTTTTCGACGGAAATAGATGCTCGGGGGTGGGGTTGGGATAGATAGATCATTTAGGTTCTTCATTTTGTCCTTAGGTTATTACTACATGACTTGGGACATGCAGCCTCGTTATTCCCATGTATAATTTCCCAGTAATAAAGTTGGTGATGTTTGTTTTGCAAGACTCCTTTTGGGTCTCATCACTACAAGATGGGTGCTAGACCAAGTATGAATGATTGATTCATTTTTTAATTTTAAAAAGTCTATATATATATATATATATCTATTACTTATTATAATCAGAACATAAAATCAGTAGTGCGACGTTTGAAATTTAAATATATCTGCTGTTTAATTGGGATATTTCCTGCCTGCCGCCTATTTGGCAACTCCTGTCAATCAAGAAAGGGCATATAACACGTTGTATTCAGTGTACAATCACTTAAGTAAATTCCATATATATTCATATTCTTAAAGATAAATAAGAGATGTTGATGAATCATGTTGTCAGAACACAAAACACTAGGTTTAGGGCGGTACATTACGACGATAGACATCACAAAACCAGCAGAATCTTCGTCGTACAAGACACGTCGACCCACCAATTCCTGAGCAACCGCCACTTGTACCATAACCGCCAACTCAACACGAAAACCACCTCGGAACTCACTCCCACCCCCGTCACTTTACCCTCTCCAATTCTCACCAGTCACCACCATATCACTAATAATCAACACCCACGCTCACAACAAGATTCACTACTACTATAATCAAGAAAGTAAAAATGTCGGGTGGGGTTGGTCCAACTTGTGACATAACTCTCCCGAAAGAAGAACCGCCGCACCAACCGGACGACGCCTCCGCCGCAAAACCCCCCGCTCGCCGGACTTTCTTCACTTTCCGTCAGCTCAACGCCCTCGCGGTAGCCATCGTCCTCTCCGCCAGCGGCATGGTCAGCGCCGAAGAATTCGCCTTCGTCATCTTCTCCGTAGCCTACATCTACTTCATCTCAAAAGTCGCGTTTCCACCCACCTCCCCCGTCCCCGACCCCCCTGTCTACGGCGAGAAAAACACGATTCTAAGCCTGTACGTGGTGGTGGGAGCCGTGATCGGGCTGTTTCTCCCCATAGCATACATTTTCGAGGGCATACTGGAGGGGGACAAAGAGGGGATTAAGGCCGCAGCACCGCATGTCTTCCTACTAGCCAGTCAGGTGTTCATGGAGGGGCTAACGTTCTCTAGCAGATTCTCGCTGCCGGTCCGCGTCCTAGTGCCGGTGTTCTACAACGCGATGAGGATCTTGAGTATTATGGAGTGGGTGAGAAATGAATTTTCCAAGGTGGAATCGGGGTATGGAATTGGAGGGAGTTGGAGGAGAGTGTGGGTTGGGAGAGCACTGGCAGCTGTAAATATGGGGTTTTGGAGCTTCAATTTGTTTGGGTTCTTGTTGCCCTTTTATGTGCCCAAGGCATTCAAGCTCTATTACTCTAATTCCAAATTTAGGGATTAGCATTTGGATTTTGGTTTTGAAGCTTGTGTTGTAGTTGGTTTGATGATGATGATAGTGTATTTTGATGGGGTTTAAGTATAAGCTTTCTAAATTCAAATCTTTGCATTTTCAGTACAGTAAAACTCTGATGGTTTTGTGAAATTATATATATTTTTAATAGCATTCGACTTATACCCTGTCACATTTACAAAGTTGTTAGTTCTTTCATTTAAAATCATATTTTATACACACAATATGGACGCCAACATGTTAAATAGTAAGCAATTTTTTTGTTTTTTTTCTGTGTAATTGTAGGTTTTTAGTATTTTAGTCTATTATATATTTATTTTTTTATGAATTTATTTGAACATCTTATATATTTTTTTTGTTTTTTGAAAAATTTAATATGATGTTGAAAATTTTGGTATAATTACAGGACAAAATATTAATTTTATTAAAAAATTATTAAATATATACCTGAAGTAAAAATATAGGATTAAAAATACTAACTCAAGAGCCAGAGGTAAAATTAAAATTAAAGCCCAATCTTAATGATGGGCCTCATCCAAAGCCCAAGATAAAGGCCCTAAATCTCTTCAGATCATGTGATCATGGAATCCTACATAACATCAATATATTCAAATTATTTTAATAAATTTAAACTATTTTAATTTACAACATATATTTCAAATGACATATATATATATATGCCTTATACCTTAGCTATTAACCTTAACTTTTAAAATTCCTATATATTTTGATTTAAAAATTATTATTTTTTAATACCTTCTTGACATATATGTACTATATATGCCTTATTCAGAATAAATTATAGTTAACCAATGACATTTTAATGGTTAAAATTAAGGTCTCGTGAATAAATTCGAAATCGTAAATTATGTGTGTTATTATAATTTATTTCATTATCTTACTTCATATCAATTCAGTGAAATTTATCTAATATATTGATCAATTCGATGTATTTTCAATTTTTGGAGTTATTAATGTAATCAGTTGTTGAAAAAGACAATTATTTTTGTTAATTTCATTTCACATTAATATGTATGTTTTAATTTAGAATTAGCAGTATTGTTCCATCAACTTCTAATACCTCGTCAATATCTATACTTATATTTAAAAATTATCACCCACTTTAAATTAGTTTTTCTTTTAAGAATATGAATAATTATATAAATCATAATGAAACTCAAAAATACAACCTAAAATATAAATATACAGAAAGAAAATCAAAATTATTATATGTAACTCAATAATTTCCATCTATATAATGCACAAAAAAGAAATTGCATTATGATTTTTTTATAACAAAATTTAAATTAGAAAATTCAATAAAAATGGGGATCAATAAAAGTAAACGTAAGGGGTTAATAATACTTTGATTTTTTTTTTTAAAAATACGAAATTAATTTTTTTTAAGTTTTAAAATTATTCCTTACCCTCTCCTCGAGAAATATCTTTTTACACCTGATTGACAGCATTCCGTTAGAGTTTGGACGAAAAATGTTGATTTCAACAACAGCAAAAAAGTTTGTATAAAATTTTAATTTTACCTCTCGTTTAATATTTTTATGTATATTTTATACTTATAAGGGGATAAGTATAATACATAAATATACATGGAATGAGTCTAATATTGTTACATTTTTCTCTTATAAGTACAAAATTTGTATATGATTTTTGTATTTTTTTTTATCAACATTAGTATTTTTTGTCCAAATCAAATGAATGGGGTTTAGAAATAAACGGTGAATTTTTAGAGGATTGTGAGTATAATTTTATTTTTTTGAAAATATATATATAATTTTATATTTTTAAAAGAATTTAAATATGATTAACCTTAAAAACAAATAATTAGTGAGTAGTAAAGAAGCTCTCAACATGTGCGGTAGACAACACACCACAGGTCACATATCCGCATCCGCATGCAGCCCACTTCGTAAAGAGGATGTCTGCGCTATTATTTGCTCACACTCCCAGTCACAGCAGATGTTCCGTGGTTTTATTTGCTGACACGCAACGACGGAGCTGGTCGAGATTTTTATGGTCAGTTCTGCTTTTGGATTGGGTAACGTTTCAGAATTAAGCAGGAGTGTGTTCTTGCCGTCTTGTTCACTTACGAATTCACGAAAGATTGTGGCAAAAAGTGGGCCTTTTCAGGAGATGTGGCTGTTCCGAAGAAAAGGGCCTTCTGGATTTTCTTCAGCGTCCACAGCTGAGGAAGTTACCAATGGAATTGATGCATCTGGCCTCACTGCCATTGTTACAGGTAAGGAGTGATATGTAATCTTGTTAGATGTTGTCGGCTTGTGGATTGTAGAATTATTTGCTGTTGGCCTTGTGTACCCCCAAGATTGTGCAAATATTTGACTTCGGTGGCTTTTGTAATTCTCTGTGTACATACAGTTTCTATCTGATTATCCAACATGACGTGTTCAATTTGGCTGCAGATGCATCTGCAATAATTTCTTGAATCGGATCTTAGTGTAGTTCTGCAGTATTATTTTGTCAAAATATTATGAATTTCTTCCATCTGAGGTTTTAGTACTACATGATGCAATTCTGTAGGATTATTGAGCTTCTTGACCACACAGTTAGCTTGGACTAGCCTTAAGCAATTCACTGAAAATTTGATGCTTTTGTTGGTTATTAGTTCCTTTCGATCCCGTTTCACATTGAGAAAACTCTTTGAAATGATCCCCTGATTCCTAAATGTGCAAGTTCCTTTGTAATTTGACATCTGTTCTTTTCTGTGTATACCCAACATGCACAGTCACTGTTGCAAACACATTATCGTCCAGGACATAACTTTGCTCGTTTTACAACAATTTCAGGCGCATCAAGTGGTATCGGTTCAGAAACTGCACGTGTTCTTGCACTGCGTGGTGCGCACGTTGTAATGGGGGTAAGGAATATGGCTGCCGGCAATGAAGTTAAAGAAACAATAATGAAGCAGATTCCTGCTGCTAAAGTTGATGCAATGGAGTTAGATCTCAGTTCATTGGCATCTGTTAGAAAATTTGCTTCCGAGTTTACTTCCTCAGGTCGTCCGTTGAACATTTTGATGTAAGTCGAGAACAGAAGCTTAAACTGTATAGCATCAAACGCCTGGACATAACTTAGTGTCAGTTATGAGTCTTGCATTAACGTTTTGGTGAACATGTATTTGACCCATGCCCAAACGTGTTCTAATTGCTAAGATGGGCTGTTGGAGCTTCGAACCTAGCTTAGCATAATACTTTATTAGTAGAGGCAACATAATTATTTACAGTGTGGCTGTTTAACTGCAATTGTATGAACATCCTACTCTAGAAAAAAAAACTTGAGCGACGGTGTATGTAGGAGCCATTCATTTCAAAATCACATAAATTCTGTATGCTCTTGTGTTTGTTTTCCTTTCTCGATTTTTGTCACAAGTTTCACAATCTGTCATGCAATTTCTTAACTTGCTTTGTCTTCTCAACTGTCAGCAACAATGCAGGAGTGATGGCAACCCCTTTCAAGTTGTCTCAAGATAACATTGAGTTGCAGTTCGCCACAAACCACTTGGGTATTTTTCCTGTTTCCTATATATAGCTGTGCATACTAGTGTGCAAGAAGCAATATATTCCAAGAACAAAACTCGGAGCATTTGATTTTTGTTCTTGGAATGCATGTTTTTATGATTTTATGCAATATTTATCTTTTTTGCAGGGCATTTTCTTCTAGCAAATTTGTTATTGGACACCATGAAAAAAACAGCTCGTCAGACGAAAAGGGAGGGTAGGATTGTGAATGTTTCCTCTGAGGCTCACCGAGTTCCATATGAGGAAGGAATCCGTTTTGACAGACTCAACGATCGAGAAGGGTATGCAGCCCTTTCCATTCTAGCCATCTGAATATTTCCATTCATGAATTTGTGCAACGGAAGATGTCTGATTTTAGTGGGTAATGTCGATTCTCTAGTGCAGATATAGAAGATGGGGTGCATATGGCCAATCAAAACTTGCTAACATACTGCATGGTAACGAGTTGGCTAGACGATTAAAGGTACCTAATTGCACATTGCCAAATCGATTTCCTAATAGATTGAGAGAAACGATCAGGAATTTTTATACTCTTCTGAAAATTTTATTTATGTGCATTATATACGTCTTCCTTGTATAGCTAGATAGTTGATATACACAGACATAAAATTTTCTCTACCAAACAAGTACAATGCTATCTAATGTACCAAGTTTCTTTGGGATATCATGTTGCTGATGATTCTTGAACAGGACGAAGGTGCAGATATAACGGCAAATTCGCTTCATCCTGGAGTAATCTCGACCAATCTTTTCCGTCACCTTGGAGTATTTAAAGGTAACCTTGGTGTTTTTGAAGGTAAAAATTGTGTGATTTGTTGATACTTTGACCTGCAAAGTCAAGATGGGATAAAGTCAGGCTTTGATATTGTAAGAGCTATCTCTCAACATATAGCGAGAAACTTGGAAATAGTGGATGAGCTGGAAAAAATGATCAATTTCTGGTTACAGTGCTTAAGTAGTTTATGTGTGTATTACTGAATAATTAATTGACATTTATAAAGTGCTCGACATTTTGCTTCTCTGTCCCTTCTCATCTTGTCTCCGGAACATGTCTTGCTAGAAGTCTTGTCCTCCTTGTTAGAGTTGTAGGTTCCTGTCAAAAACTAACCACGGCCTTTTTTCCCTCAGAAGATTCTTAAATTTGAAGGCTCATTGCTCTATTCTACAGTCGTACTTTCTTGAACCAAACATCTTCTCCATCTTCCATAAGTTGTTTTTACAATTTATATACTTGCAGCCTAGTATTCTACATCTATGATATTCACGATACTAGGAACATCAGCAGATGGCTTTCTTATCATCGATTTCCAGCTAAAATTTGCCTGGTTCCTCTCCATGCAGGTTTTGTCAGTACATTTGGAAAACTCGTGCTAAAAGATGTTCAACAGGTAAGCAAAAGAAACGGGAGTTAGGGAAAAAGGAGAGATCATAATTGATATCATTTTGCATTTGAATGTATAATCTTAGAAGAAATTTGTTGAATCTTGAAGATATCATAAGGTTTCTTGTTTAACTCTTCTGTCTTTTGATCTAATACAAAGGGGGCTTCAACCACATGTTACGTTGCATTGCGTCCAGAGCTGAAAGGGGTTAGTGGTGAATACTTTTCGGACAACAACTTGGCCAAAGCAAGTGCAAAGGCTGCAGACACAGATTTGGCTAAGAAACTCTGGGAGTTCAGCCTGGACTTGATCAAGAAATAATTTCTCTCGTTTAAGTAGTATGGTCAAAAGTAATTTTGAGAAATGGAAAGCTAGCCCTGGCTTCTTTTTTGGACTGGTGGTTCTTCAAATTCCTAATACGCAAATGCATATTTTACTCAGAAATTCCACATTAGCATTGTGTATGTGTTATTGCAAGATAATGTTCTGAATCTTGTAGAATAATGATGTCCCAAAGTTACTGAAGGACGGGGCGATGTTCTGTAAAGAATATGTAACATAAAACACAATCTAGTATACCTGGACTTCACTAGGCATCAGAGTAATCAAATTCACTGTGACTTCCCCAGAGACAACTCTCCACCAAACCTGAAAGAAACTAGATGATCTACAGTTAAGATCAAGACTTACAATTTCTCAACATAAATTAAATCTCGATTCATTTTCTCCATTTCTGTACAGCAGTTGCATACTGTAAGAGAAATAGTTCTACAGCTATTATTGTCCAGGGTTACACTTTCTTCCCTTCTATGCAATAATGTGAATATACATTTTTGCAGAGCAAAGATTTAACGATGACTATACAATCCAAAGCTATAATCGGACTTTAAGTCAGTCACAGTTCAAATAATCTAGACCATTTAACTTTCTACTGGCCGATGTGTCCAGTGGCTCTTGCAAAGTGAACTCTGATGTTAGGAAGCTCAGCTTAACGATGCATGCTCTTGACCAGTGGAGGCTGTTGGCCGAGCAATGTCAACAATGTCATCATATTCAATGGTGTTTTAGCTTCTTGATCTCTGCTGTTCATATTAGCATCCCCAAATAAAACGACGGGCGATGTTGCACAGTGTGGAAAAACAGTGACGGATTGACCAGCTTCACCTTATGATCTCTTTGATAAAGAACAAAGTCATACTCCAGTCATGCGGTTGCATGTCAGTGGAGATGAAGGAGACAGATCAAGTGATGGATTCAGCTTCACAGGATCCCTGAGGAGTTGCTGAGACACGCGATCAGCCAAGACTGACTGTCCATCATATAGTTCTCCATTGGCAGCCCGTACAAACTGCTTTCCAAGAGCATCATTATCATAGGATGTCAGTTCCCGGAAAGCATGAGATCCAGACTGCACCCCTCGGAGGATGTCAGGATCCCAGTAAGATGGGCTGTTGACACAAGGACTGGGTGAACGCATTTGCAAATTCCCATAACCGTCTTGTGACAACATAGGTTGATTATGAAATGGGATGGCCCCAATACCACCAGTTAGAGGTGTGGATGAGCCAGAGGTTGTGCGGGGGCTGGATATAGGTGAAGGAGACATTCTCCCACTTAGGTGCTGTGGTGACCTTGGATACAGAAGAGGACTCCCAACTGGAGAGACGGGACATGATATGTTCCTTGGAATGTAAATGTCACTGGAATGCGAAGGAAACATAGAACAGAAGTAAGCCCAATAACGCAGCTACTTTAACCACTCATACATTCGTTTTATTTGCTTTATTCACAAATGAATACATGACCATAAATCTGAAGTATTTCAGTGTAATTGATGAATGAGAATTTCTTCGTGGGATTTATACAAGAGAAAGAGGGACAATTATGATGTTCCGACTTTTCCTTGGTGAAGATGAGCTGTTGAGCAAGGATGGAGCGGAAAGTACAGGGAGAGCAGTACGCATGCATGCATGTGAATTCAACACAGATACAAAGCGTTAAGAATTAGAGTCAGAGAGAGAGAGAGACCTGGAATGAAAATTTGATTTTGATACTCTAGAAGAGTGGATCGCAAGTCTCTCTGTATCCGGCTGCTGAAGAATTCTTGCATTACCAATGCCCTATAGATGATGCAGAAATCACATTATCAGTAACACCTCAAATAACCAGCACAGATTAACACTTGCTTCGTAAAGCCCAAAAAGAGAAAATAATTAACAATATACAACTCAATGTTTAAATTGAAGTTGACAACTTAGAGCTGGACGCTGTTTAACATTACCAGTTGACAGAATAGGTAACTCAGTTCATTTATTGCACTTTGTATTATATGCTATCACATAACCTTTAAACACCTATATTAAAATTTGAAGACTTTAGCATCAGAACTATAGACCACTTCATTCAAGGCTAAAGAAGAAAACTAGAACTCGGTGAAATAAATAGAAGAGCATCAATCCAATCCAAGATTTGAAAATAAATTGCATCTCAAAAATCTTGGAAAAAGTTGAAAGAAGCAGGATGAATGCAAAAACAATACCATGGATTTGACAGCATTTGTCACTGCAGGATGATCTGAAGAGGGTGAAGAATTCGGTATTTGTTTCTCCAAAGGTGCAGCATTTTTCACAAAAGGATGCTCCAAAAGCTGAGCAGCTGTGGGACGATGCAGGGGATTTCGCTGCAAGCATAGCCTCACAAATTCTTTCCCTTCATCTGAGAGGTGATCTGGAATTGTTGGAAGTTCTTTACTGTTTCCAATCTTGAACATAGCTGCAACCTTTAAGCCCAAAAAAAAGCATCAGTTACCCATAAAACACATTAGGTTAAACTTCAAGATGGAGAAATGCTCTCTCCACACGTCCCACACACAAACAAAAAAAAAGAATATGAATTCTGGCATCACATAGTCAAATACAAACCCCTTCATACTGGCTCCAAGGTGGTTTTGATGTAGCCATTTCTAATACAGTGCATCCAAGACTCCAAATATCCACAGCTAGACTGCAACCATTTGAATTCCTTATAACCTAAGCGAGCAGCAGAGAAGAAATGTGGTTATGCAGGTAGAAAAGCAAGCTCTAGGGGCATTGGATTCCAGATAATCAAAATCAACTGACCTCAGGTGCCATCCAGTAAGGACTACCCTTAAAAGATAATGGACAAGATTGCCCTGTAATCTGTAAAACCATAAACGTCACGTGGGAGATGTAAATTGCAGTGGAGATTAAATTTTGAATGATAGAGAATATGCCTGACACATAAAGAACATAAAACAATTACTAGAACATGTTAAGCAACCTTTTGGAGTCCTCCTGGGTGGTGACAATTGCAACAAAACAAAATATAAAAGCAACAACTTCGTCTTATAAATGCCGAGATGCTGATTGAAGTATGTTCAGCAGTCAAATCACTAGTTTAACTCTGACCAGACATCTTTTACATTCATTTCCTATTTATGAAGTTTTCATAAAGTTGTAACAATTTGACTACATTCAATAGAATGGTCCACACTTACATGCTTTGCCATCCCAAAGTCTGCCAACTTAACGCGGCCATTTGGATCCACAAGTATATTGGCCCCTTTAATATCCCTGCCATATATGTGAAGCATTAAGTGCTAGATAATAACGTTAAACAATGAATAAAGTAACTGGGACCAAGGTTGCAATAGAGAATTAATCCAAAGAAACGAAGCATGTTACCTGTGCACAGTATTTTTAGCATGTAAATATGCAAGCCCTGATAAAATTTGTTGAGTGTAACTGCGAATAGCAGATTCTCCTAGTTTTCCATATTCTTGTAGAATCTTGTGGATGGAACCACCAGATACATATTCCAAATAAATATATAATTTATCACCCACCTGATAAAGGAAAATAAATTCAGAACCAACTGAAGCTTAAGAAAAAGGACTCCATGTACTATTTGGATTAAAATGTACAGCTTAAGATGGATGCATAGTAACATAAGTTCTTAAAGAAAATCAATTGGCTTTCCAAAAACTTACTACTTGTAGAATAATATGTAATGAATCGACAGTCAGATTCTAAGGCAAATTAAAAGTAAGGCATTTGGACAACCAAAGTTTAGAATTGGGCATTTTAGAGAGTTCCTAAAAAGTGCAGCACCAATGTAGAAGAAGTAACAAAAGTTTGCTAGAATATGACTAACCGTTTCAGATCCATAGTACTGCACAATATTAGGATGCCTTAAGCGACTCAACAGCGCAATCTCCTGTAAGAAACAGAAATGACTTTAAGAACTTTTTACTTAATAAACAAATTTTGATAAAAGGACTTGCACTTCAACATAGCAATTGATAGAAGAATAAGCCTAACGGCCGAAAAGACTCACTTGTCCCAACTGCTTTGCGCTTTCCTTCGACTTTGCATCATCAGCAAATAATGTAACCTCCTTCATGGCACACATTTCGCCAGTTTCACTAAAAACCAATGGAACAACACCCATGAATCAGGAAACAACTTCAAGAAATGAACAAGTCAGAAGTAGAAGGGGAAAAGGAAATAGTCCACTGAGTTATTTGGAATATTCTAGACGAGCAGCATAAATGGTTAAGTATTAATTTTATGGGTTTCATTGTCTACAGGTGATAAGAGCTTCCTTAAACTAATGAAGGAAGAAACAAAGGATCCATGACAACTATATAGCGTGAGGAAAAAACGAAATATTGATCAGGTATCCGCACCTATTAAAACCAACATAGACATGTCCAAATGTGCCTCGACCAAGCAACTTCCCCTTTTTCCAACGTGAACCTGGGCTTGTAAGGTTCTCTGCTCTTCCAGGACTACGTGGCAGTGAAGGTGATGTCACAGCTGAATTCTGATGAGAGAAGGGTGAGGAATTGGAAATTGTTATCGGAGGAAGCGGCAGACGATGACTTTGTTGTTTTGCGTCATCAGGCCAATTACTCTGTGATTCAGAATGGCCACCTCCAGCTCTAGGATGAAGTGGCGTTACAGCGCCACTATGAATTCTTGAACCAGGGCCTGGACTTGTCATTCTAGGACTAGGATTTGGAGAATATTCCGGGCTACCTCGACTAGGTTGCAAAAACAGTTGCCCAGACAAATCTCCTCCCATTGAATTGTGGCCAGAAGTCTGACCTGAGCCTGGACTGGAGCATTGACCAGATCCAAGAAAGGGAAAGTCTGGATAAAGCTTCCCAGCAGTAAAAGCGGTACTTGTTACTTGGTCATAACCACATGCTCTCATTGGACTTCTAGAGGGACTAGACATTGAGCTATCCGGAGCACTGCAGAAGGCACCATGATGTGGAACCTGTAAATGTGGCACGAGACCTTTCAAAGGACGTCTTCTAGGAGGCGAAGAGGAGACATTTTTATTGGAGGAGAGGGTCACTGGAACAGGTGACTCCCTTGATATTACTGGAGCAACAGGAGACTGTTCCTTAAAAGAAATGCTTCAGGAAGGAAATATGGGGAAAAGGAGACGTCAAGTTAGTAAGACAGATATAAACCTTATATGTAAGGTATGCAAATCAGAATAACACACTTAAAAATGGACTGCTGTACTTTTTTGTACTATTCCACTCACCTCGAGGGACTGCCTGCTGCAGTCCTACAGCCAATATCATAGTCGTTGGCCAGAGGACTACGCTGACGTGAATCAGCTGGATCATCGCTCTCAATGGAACATTCACTAGAGATTGAAGCAACAGCCACTTCACCATCCAAGTCAGCAGGTTCCAGCCTTTGGCGGATACATGCAGGTCTCGGAAGAGGCAGAAACAATGATGGTTTGGAGACCTTCTCTAGTTTTGGTTTTGCGGATTCACTTATTCCAGAATCAGTACGACTGACATTGGCAGGGCGGAGGCCTGGCAGGGGAAGTGGCTGGGCTTGGGGCCTTTCCGCAAAACTTTGACATCGCGCTACATGTTTGGAAGGTGATGGAGACCTTGACTCAGCTCGTGACTGAGACCCTCTCTCTGAAACTGTGTCACTTGAACGCCTTCTAGAACCTCCTGGTCTACTGGAAGATTTGCTTTCTGGACTCTTAAACTTCTTGTGTAGTGTGTCAATAAAACTTTCTTTGGTTGTTTTCTTTTTGGCTTCTTTCGATGATGACCTCCCCCACCATGAAGGCATATTTTCTGAAACTGAAGATTTTCAAAACAATAGGCCGTGCTCTCAACAGCAGATACACTCATCAAAACAACTTAACTGCAAAACACAAAAGTGGTATTCATAAACTTTCTCAACATATCATTCACATAAAGTTTTTCTTGTCAACATGAAGAGCAGAATTCAAATAATAATTTGTGTCCTATTTCACATTGAAAAATAACGACTCTAATCTTCAGCTCTCATCACAAAAATTGGGAACTCATCCAGATAACCAAAAAGATAGACCCACCAACCCATTCAAGGGAGAATAACATGAACTATTAGTGCAATCTTTCAGTTCTATGTAAAACAATCACAATTAACTGCAGTGATCCCATTTATACAACGGCAACAGACATTAGCAAAGGGAAAAGTATATTAGATAGCATTATTTCTCAAACCTTTGCAAATAGAAACATGGAGACCAGATGATATTCGTTAACCCTACTTCAAGATATTCTTTTTTCATTCTCGGTTCTTCTTCTGCTGCTGCTTCTTCCTTGGT
This sequence comes from Sesamum indicum, assembly GCF_026168435.1. Classification (NCBI taxonomy): domain Eukaryota; kingdom Viridiplantae; phylum Streptophyta; class Magnoliopsida; order Lamiales; family Pedaliaceae; genus Sesamum; species Sesamum indicum. The sequence goes on along the minus strand of NC_142663.1, from coordinate 13,711,736 downwards.
TAAAATAATCCCAATCGGCCACATCACTCTTTCCCTTTCTCATTTCAACCCAATGACAACGAAAATGATGTAAAACTTCAGAAGCTTCAACTCACCAAAACTAGCAAAAACGTTAACCTAAAGACAAAAGGAGGAATCTTTTTACCCCACTTCACAAAGACAACACCTAAATTTCCCATCTTTTCCTATTCACCTCCAAGAAACTTAGCAACTAATACCCCTGATCTCTGAACAACCAAGTACAGCAATAAAATGCAATCTTAAATCCTCTAGAGAATCACACTTCTAACTACAGATCTAAGCATACTTCACAAAAAATATCCCACCAAATAAAAAATACAACTCTGAAACTGGAAGTAATCACTGTAAACTAAACAAATTTACTCAAAATCTAACCTTCAACTCCTCAGCTTCTCCCATCCCACGAGCAAAACAACAGCTCACTTATCCAGCAGAATCTATCAGAAAATTTGGGCGTTCGATTTTAACAAATCCCTAACGCCCAAACGCTTAAAACCTACGCTGTAATAATTCAAGTGCGTGTTTGTGTGTGAATTCAGATTATCATAAGAGATCGCGTAGTGACAGAGAGAGAGAGAGAGAGAGGGAGAGAGAGAGAGAGAGAGAATGGGGTGAGTGCAGAGAAATGGAGTTGTCTGAGTGAAGAATTTAATAATAGTAGCAATAATTGTAATTATTATTTGTCATTAAAGAAAAAGGGCACTGATTTAATATTATTTTGGTGGGAATAATAATTATAATTGGAATTTTAATTAAATACTTTCCATTTTATTATGATTTTTTTCTCTTTTTTACAATAACTTTTTTTGGGCACACTTTGGCTGCTTTTAAGCTCTTTCTTTCTTCTACTTTTCTTTTTTTCTAATTATATTTTCATCTCAATTTCAAAAAACTCATTTAATTTTTATTAATACTCAAAAATACTCAAGACCTTATAAGAAAATAATATTTTTTATTCATATAATAATATTTAAATCTCACCAAAAAAAATTACAAGTTCGATTTTTTCATAACTTTTATCATTTGTTTTTTTTATTTCTTGACGTGATCAATTCTGTTATATTAATTAATTAATATTTTAAATCCAACAAAAAAAAGAAAAAAAAAATTTTTATTTAATTACTTTGAAATTAAATAAATGTTGGGGGGTCATATTTTTCTGGTGGGAATTAATTAGATTAGAAATTAGTTGTGAATAAATTAGGACCTCACTTAGGTAAAATAATTAGTATTTAATTGGAATAGGTTTAGATTTGAAAGAAACATCCAACAAGGTGCAGTAATTGTAATATCACTATACTTCATATACATTTAAGGAAAAAAAGCATGCAATATAAATAATTCATGATTTTTTTTTGGCTAAATAAAGAAAAATTGTAATGTTATTTGTTTAAATATCAAAGTAATTTTTAATTTTATTTTAAAATTTTATTTTGGTGATGGATTTTCGAACAATGGGAAATTACGAGATAATTTAAAATGTTGAGTGTTCGGGATTATGTCAAAATTAATGTTATTATGACCAATCTACACTTTTTATAATATTAAGTTGTTAAGAGATTTTTTTTCAAATAAAAAAAATAAAATAATTTTTGTCAACAACTATTGGTTGTACTTATACGATGATGTTATAATTAGCTTGGTTTTGGTAAATTAACTAAAATAAATAATTAATTTTGAAAAATAATTTTGTACGTCGCAGTTTGTTGGTATATTTTCTTTATTTTTATTTTTTATATAGTATAATTGGATCGACGATACTGCTATTCGTTAATCAAAAGTAATAATAGTGGTAAAAGGGTATATTCCAATTCTTAAGGGCAATCATGAAAAATAAATATAAATTATTTTTGGGGCCAAAACATAAATAAAAAAGTGGATTATAGTCATTATGCCCATCAATTACTGCCACTATGTAATTGTTGGAATTTGTATACTCCATCAGTTATTGTATTGCGATTGGCCCACGCTTTATTTGTTTTTTTTTTTTTAATTTATAAAAAAAATGGCCTTTCTTTGCTAATTTGTACTTTGGTCCCTTAACTTTAGTGAACAGTACGTACCGCCCCCTCAATTATGGAAAATCCAATGTGAACCCCTTGACTTAAATGTCAATAATGAGAATGAAACAAATTTTCGAAATTACTAATATAACCCCTTGACAGAAAATAGGTGCCCTTAGTTATTCTTTGCCTTGTCCTCATTATTATTTTTGGAATATATGTGTAATAAGTTTTTTATTCTCTAAATAACTAAAATACCCTTTTTAAAAACATGCTAAAATTTATATTATGATAAATTACATTGACATTCTCTCAGGTTAGGTCAAAATACAAAAATACCTCATATTTTTTGTAAAATTACAGCTACATCCCCTATAATTAATATTTAAAAAAATTCAAATAATTTCACTCAAACGGGTGTCAATCTGCATAATACCCACGTTATGTGGCGGCTCACACGACACTTCCAAAAGTAAATAATATATTCCTAATTTTTTTGTCAATTATTATTCTTTGAACAAAGACAAGCACAATTGAAGTTTTTTTTTTTTAAATAAAATAAAATAAAGCAAGATAACTAGAACTTAACATCATGAAAAGCTAGACATATGTTGTACAATTACAGATGAAAGATGCTAAAATCCAGGCAAGAGGGAATGTATTTAGGTAGTTCATAGGGGAAAAGAATAGTTGATGGGCTATTTCTCATTAAAGAAAATTCAATTAAAATCCACCAAAATGTTATTTCAATATCCGTTTGTTTGGCATCTCCTTTTGGTACTTTTCATTAATACATCTTCACATGTTACCAATTTCATGGATGTGACTTGAAAGCCTCTTCAAATATGAAAAATGTGCCCAATAATTAAGAAGTAGCCGCGTCAGTACAAAATTATTACATAAAACGATTAAATTAGAAGTAAAATTATATACTTTTTTTTTTACCGACGTCAGTTCTGGAAGTTCGATTCAAGTTGCTTTAAGGCTGCTAGCTTATACGACGTGAGCGGTCTGATGACTCTAAGCTTCCTTTTGTAGAATGTAGAGTCAGTACGTATGTCCTGTTTGAACCCTAACAGAAGGGGGTCCTAAAAAATTTTCGAAAAGCATCTAAGTGTAATTAACCCTTTATTTTATATTCTATTTTATGGTACATATTAGTTGTATGTGATTTGTAGAGAATTTTAATTTGAATTGGACTTGGGGTCAAGTAATTATGAGGTGGTGATATAGCACGTGCATCAGGCTCGTCATGTAATTTACGTACAATTAAGTAAGAGCGATCAATCGAAATAGTTCTCAATATGTGATTTATTTGATATAATCATATATATTCAACTAAAACACTCAATATTGAGAATATTTCATGAAAAAGAAAATAATTACATACATACTCCTTAAGATTTGGACATATTACAATAAACTCCCTTAATATCCTTAAATTGTAATATATCCTAAATCTAAGGTTTTTATTTAATAAAATTAATCCAATCTTTTATTTAAAGCAAATAAGATGGACATCCCAAAAATCAATTGCAGTCCATAAATTTCATAAGAAAGAAAATAATTGCAGAGATACTCTTAGAGTCTTTCACATATTACAATCAACCCCCTCAACTTCTCCAACCGTAATATATTCCAGATTTCAGAGATTTGTACGCAAATCTAAACTCAAAATAAAATAGACCAATCTTTTTCTTTTAGCAGGAAAATAGTAATATTATTTATATAAGAGTATATAATTACAAGAAGTTCCTCTGAAGTTTGACAGAATTACGATCTCTTCATTGTTTGACAAATTAATTACCAATACCATGATTTTAATAGTCGTCCAATAATTATCTCAATTCCTTAGTGCTCGTGAAATTTTCATCCATTGTTTTATGGTAAACTGATCAAAATATCTTTGTGAACTATAAATTATAATTTTACTTGTTTTATAATTATTTTTATGAACTGAGTAGACACATTTTTTTTTATGATTTTTAGAAATTTCTCATCCACCTCCATTTTCTATAATTTTATATATTTTTTAAAAAATAAAAAATAATAGTAAGGGGTAAAGTTGATAATTCTAGAACGCCACCATCCAAAGATTATATAATTTTATCAAACATCAACAATATTAATAATTTTTAAAATAATAAGTAAATATTCATAATTATATTAAATTTTAAGGGATTTGATCGTGTGTATATATATATATATATATATATATATATATCTCCCTCCCCCCACCCATCAGGCAGTTGTAAGATGCCCTTTTTGTTGAGGTTGAGAATCTTTGAAAAGTTGTGGTAATTTCATCCACATTTCCTCTCATTTTGTCCCCCAAAACAGAGGCTAAAGGCATAAGATCCTACCCTCAATATTTGGTAGTCAGAGCTTCAGAGATTCATTTTGTACTTGCACTTGTGATTTCAATAAATGGGCTTCAAGGAAATTCCAGGAAACCCAACTAGAAATTTGGCCCATACTTATTGGGCCATTTGCACTTGAGCGTCTGTTAATTAATCCCGGTCCACCAAGCCCGGCTTTAGAGTGGTAAGAATTGTAATTTATTAGTTTTTGGGTTTATTAAACTTACATCCCCTTTAAACAGTAAGCCACATGTAAAGACAAGCATGAGTCAAACATCAGCTACAACATATATAACTGATTAATTGTTTCGGAGCAAAAAGACCATTCTCCCTCTTTCATTCGAGTACCCAAAAATCAAGGTGATGCTACAGAAACTACCATGTGTATACAGACCGTTATTAGCAGGAAGGAAATCAATGTGGCTAAACACACCAAAGTCAGGGTTCAAAACTACAACATTTTGTAGTGGTCGCTGGCAACCAATTCGAGAATTGGTTAGCAGATCATAACCACCCAAGGCATTTATCAGATTTTATCACTCCTCCACTAATTTTCTCTCACTATATCCCCTCTAGTAAAATAAATCAATCCAAGACCACTCCTTCTAACGAGATATATTAAAAGAAAAAAAGAAGATGGACAATGCACTCTCTCCTGTCCTGTTATTGGTCTTCATTTCAATAAATACTCTTTCATATCAGGTAAACAAAAATGAGAATACACATCTATGCAATCACATAAAAATGTTACAAAGGACATAAATAGACCACAAAGACAAACATACCCGTAATGAGCATAAAATATCGCGAAACTATGGTGATATCCTGCACGAGAAAAAGGATTGTGAAGATATAAATGAATGCTTAGAAATTGAAAAAGAATGACAAATGTAACAATATGCAGATGACATTCGTTGGCGCAAAAGATAAAAGTAACACCTCACTTCTTCTATGTTCAAAATGGAAGTAAAATATTTTCTACCGTGACACACACACACACACACAGACACACCCCACACACCCACAAACACACACACACACACACAACACATCCACACCCCCCCCCCACACAAACCCCACACCCACACACACACTCACGCACACACCCACCAACACACACCCACACACCCCACACACACACACAAACCCCACACACAGACACGCACACACCCACACCCCCCCCCCACACACCTCACACGCACACACACACACACACACACCCACACCCCAGACACACACACACACATAAAGAAAAAGTAGCACAGACAAGGAAATGCAAAAGCCGGAACAAGGAGGGGGCATCATTCAACAAAACTTCTCACGTTTGTGGTCGATAAAATTGAAAAAGAAATGCAGTTGATGATTAGAACATATAAAAGTATATTTCTTGACATCATGATCTCAATAGAAACCTGCTACACCCGATCATGATTTTCAGAAAAGTTGATCCAGAAACTGGATAATATTAATCACAAAATTATTGCCCTAATACAATTACATATAAAACACACTGGAAAATGTTGCAACCTTCTTTGCTCAAATAATAGCACTGGGTTAAAAAAAGCAGCAATAGTAAGGTCTTCTTGATACCCACAGCCAAGCTTCCCCCAAAGCATAGAATAACAACCAACAAGTAAAACAACTTTAAATTAAATAAAATTTCAAAGCATTACTACCATATTTCAATGAACAGGACCGATCACATGTCGGAATCACACATAGCATACTCAATAAATATAAAAATTCTTGCAACCAGAAGAACAAAGCAATTAAAATGATACATTACATCAAACTGAAAAACACCAAATGCACCAAACTAATGCATTGTCCACTAAGCTGATGATTAAAGATTGAATAGGGCACACTTAGTAGCAGTTTAGAAGAACCTTAAAAGCATAAGACATATCATCCACTGTAGAAGTTAGCCCTCTTCATGGTTATGTTTTATGCTCTTTTTCTCAGACCACTTCTTGACCCGACCCACTCGCGAATCATCTGAAGCACTAACGTCGGAATCAGAGTCTGAATATGCCTTCCTGCTCCTCCTTTTACGCCGCAGATAAGCAGAATCATAAGAAGAATCATCATCTGAGTGATGGTGACTCCTCCTCCTCCTCTTCTCCTTCCTACTCTTCCTCTTTCTTCGCCTGCGCTTCAATTCCTGTAATTTACCTATTTCAGAAAAGTGCTTTCAATTCCTTAAAAAAATAAATAAAAAAGAAATATAAAGGTACCCTCAAGGTAATCCAACTACCCATACTGCTCAAAAGCAACATGAGATCAGAAAGTAAACCAAAATCCAAAATGCTATGAATACATGGGAAGGTTAACAGAAAGCAATTAGCACTGGGTCGCTTTGTATTTACTAAGGCATTTCAGCAAAAGCCCAAGCGACAATAAACATAAATCACACAAGACGTCTTAACCTTTAACAAAGTTAGCAAAAAAACTTGTAATGAATTTTTATTACTTCATCAAACTTATCTCTCTTCCAAAAAGTTAAAGCTAGTGTCTCCTTCTAGTAAAGGAATCATTCACTTTCTAAAGAAGAGCCACAGGAACAACTGTGCTATTTATCAAGCAACACCACAGATTCAACAACTTATAGGCCTAATATTCTGGTTTTTACAATACAAAAACTACATTACTAGAAAACTGTTACCACTCAAATATGTATGAAACTACCCATAAGTACCTGAAGGCATAAAAATAACAGAAACTTAGGCATGTAAATGATTAGTTCTTTACCTGATAAACAGTAAGCCACATGTAAGCAGAAGCATGAGTCAAGCATCACTACAGCATATATAATTGATTAATTGTTCCTGAGCAAAAGGACCATTCTCCCTCTTCCATTCGAGTACCCAAAAATCAAGGTGATGCTGCAGAAACTACCATGTAATTCAAGGATGAAAATTATAAAGACCGCTATTAGCAGGAAGGAAATCAAAATGGCTAAACACACCAAAGTCAGGGTTCAAAACTACAACATTTTGAGTGGTCACTGGCAACCAATTCAAGATTCATTAGCAGATCATAACCACCCAAGGCATTTATTGAAGGAAGAAAAGAAGAGGGACAATGCACTCACTCCTCTCCTCTTATTGGTCTTCATTTCAATAAATACTCTTTCATATCAGGCAAACAAAAATGAGAATACACATCTATGCAATCACATAAAAATATTACAAAGGACATAAATAGACCACAAAGACAAACAATACCCGTAATGCGCATAAAATATTGCGAAACTATGGTGACATCCTGCACGAGAAAAAGGGTTGTGAACATATAAATGAATACTTAGAAATTGAAGGAGAATGACAAATGTAACAAGACGCAGATGACATTTGTTGACGCTGAAGATAAAAGCAACGCCTCACTTCTTTTATGTTCAAAATGGAAGTAAAATATTTTCTACCGTGACACACACACACCCCCCAAACACCCACCAACACACACACACACACACACACCACAGACACACAAACCCCACACACCCACAAACACACAGTACACCCACACACCCCACACCCACACACACACACAAACCCCACACACACACACCTCACACGCGCACACACACCCCTCCCCACATACACACACATATGCACACACCCACCAACACACCCCCCCCACACACACACAAACCCCCCCCCCCATACACACACACACAAACCCCACACACACACACCCACACACCCATACCCCCCCCCACACACCTCACACGCGTGCACACACACACACACACAAATAAAGAAAGAGACGCTCATTAAACTTACCTCTCTTCCAAATAAAGAAAGAGACGCTCATCAAATAAAAATTTGTAATGGATTTTGATTACTTCATCAAACTTACCTCTCTTCCAAAAAGTTAAAGCTAGTGTCTCCTTCTAGAAAAGGAATCATTCACTTTCTAAAAAAAAGCCATAAGAACAACTGTGTCATTTATAAAGCAACACCACAGATTCAACAACTTATAGGCCTAATATTATGGTTTCTACAATACCAAAACTACATTACTAGAAAACTATTACCACTCAAATATGTATGAAACTGCCATAGTACCTGAAGGCATAAAAATAATAGAAACTTGAGCAGATGGATGATAATTTCTTTACCTGATAAATAGTAAGCCACATGTAAGCAGAAGCATGAGTCAAACAAAAATCAAGGTGATGCTGCAGAAACTACCATGTGGTTCAAGGATGAAAATTATAGAAACCGCTATTAGTAGGAGGGAAATCAAAATGGCTAAACACAACAAAGTCAGGGTTCAAAACTACAACATTTTGTAGTGGTCGCTGGCAACCAAATCAAGATTCATTAGCAGATGATAACCACCCAAGGCATTTATTGAAAGAAGAAAAGAAGAGGGACAATACACTCTCTCCTGTCCTGTTATTGGTCTTCATTTTAATTACTTCATCAAACTTACCTCTCTTCCAAAAAGTTAAAACTAGTGTCTCCTTCTAGAAAAGGAATCATTCACTTTCTAAAAAAAAGCCATAAGAACAACTGTGTCATTTATAAAGCAACACCACAGATTCAACAACTTGCCTAATATTATGGTTTCTACAATACCAAAACTACATTACTAGAAAACTGTTACCACTCAAATATGCATGAAACGGCCCATAAGTACCTAAAGGCATAAAAATAATAGAAACTTGGGTAGATGAATGATTAGTTCTTTACATGATAAACAGTAAGTCATATGTAAGCAGAAGCATGAGTCAAGCATCAGCTGTAGCATATATAACTGATTTATTGTTCCTGAGCAAAAGGACCATTCTCCCTCTTCCATTCGAGTACCCAAAAATCAAGGTGATGCTGCAGAAACTACCATGTGGTTCAAGGATGAAAATTATAGAGACCGTTATTAGCAGGAAGGAAATCAAAATGGCTAAACACACCAAAGTCAGGGTTCAAAACTACAACATTTTATAGTGGTCGCCGCCAACCAATTCAAGATTCATTAGCAGATCATAACCACCCAAGGCATTTATTGAAAGAAGAAATGAAGAGGGACAATGCACTCTCTCCTGTCCTGTTATTAGTCTTTATTTCAATAAATACTCTTTCATATCAGGTAAACAAAAATGAGAATACACATCTATGCAATCACATAAAATGTTACAAAGGACATAAATAGACCACAAAGACAAACAGTACCCGTAATGCGCATAAAATATTGCGAAACTATGGTGACATCCTGCACGAGAAAAAAGGTTGTGAAGATATAAATGAATACTTAGAAATTGATGGAGAATGACAAATGTAACAAGACGCAAATAACATTCGTTGGTGCAGAAGATA